>NC_064634.1:526084368-526390479 GCF_023864275.1 Schistocerca cancellata | reverse complement strand
GATTTTCAAATCGGACAAAAAACTGATGGTTAATTGTAACATTCAGGGCCTCCTAATGACGATGGAACACTCAAATTGCGTCCCGATTCAATACATCGTCCTCCAGCCGACTTGTCTCCATGTGTCTATTGCTGCCTCGGGCACCTTATGGCCGTTATGCTGTGAGTCTAAGATTTTCGAATCGGACGAAAAACTGATAGTGAATTGTAACTTTCAGGGCCACCTAATGACGATGGATCACTCAAATTGCGTCTCGATTTTATACATCGTCCTCCAGCCGACTTGTCTTCATGGGTCTATTGCTGCCTCGGGCACCTTATGGCCGTTCTGCTGTGAGTCAAAGACTTTCGAATCGGACGAAAAACTGATAGTGAATTGTAACGGTCAGGGCCTCCTAATGACGATGGAACACTCAAATTGCGTCCCGATTCAATACATCGTCCTCCAGCAGACTTGTCTCCATGAGTCTATTGCTGCCTCGGTCACCTTATTGCCGTTCTGCTGTTAGTCAAAGATTTTCGAATCGGACGAAAAACTGATAGTGAATTGTAACATTCAGTGCCAACTAATGACGATGGACCACACAAATTGCGTCCCGATTCAATACATCGTCCTCCAGCAGACTTGTCTCCATGGGTCTATTGCTGGCTCGGGCACCTTATGGCCGTTCTGCTGTGAGTCAAAGATTTTCGAATCGGACGAAAAAATGATAGTGAATTGTAACGTTCAGGGCCTCCTAATGACGATGGAACACTCAAATTGCGTCCCGATTCAATACATGGTCCTCCAGCAGACTTGTCTCCATGGGTCTGTTGCTGCCTCGGGCACCTTATGGCCGTTCTGCTGTTAGTCAAAGATTTTCAAATCGGACAAAAAACTGATAGTGAATTGTAACGTTCAGGGCCTCCTAATGACGATGGAACACTCAAATTGCGTCCCGATTCAATACCTCGTCCTCCAACAGAAATGTCTCTATGGGTCTATTGCTGCCTCGGGCACCTTATGGCCGTTATGCTGTGAGTCTAAGATTTTCGAATCGGACGAAAAACTGATAGTGAAATGTAACGTTCAGGGCCACCTAATGACGATGGATCACTCAAATTGCGTCCCGATTCAATACATCGTCCTCCAGCAGACTTGTCTCCATGGGTCTATTGCTGCCTCGGGCACCTTATGGTCGTTCTCCCATGAGTCTAGATTATAGAATGGGACGAAAAACTGATGGTTAATTGTAACATTCAGGGCCTCCTAATGACGATGGAACACTCAAATTTCGTCCCGATTCAATACATCGTCCTCCAGCCGACTTGTCTCCATGGGTCTATTGCTGCCTCGGGCACCTTATGGTCGTTCTGCTGTGAGTCAAAGATTTTCGAATCGGACGAAAAACTGATAGTGAATTGTAACTTTCAGGGCCACCTAATGACGATGGATCACTCAAATTGTGTCTCGATTTTATACATCGTCCTCCAGCCGACTTGTCTTCATGGGTCTATTGCTGCCTCGGGCACCTTATGGCCGTTCTGCTGTGAGTCAAAGACTTTCGAATCGGACGAAAAACTGATAGTGAATTGTAACGGTCAGGGCCTCCTAATGACTATGGAACACTCAAATTGCGTCCCGATTCAATACATCGTCCTCCAGCAGACTTGTCTCCATGAGTCTATTGCTGCCTCGGTCACCTTATTGCCGTTCTGGTGTTAGTCAAAGATTTTCGAATCGGACGAAAAACTGATAGTGAATTGTAACATTGAGTGCCACCTAATGACGATGGACCACACAAATTGCGTCCCGATCCAATACATCGTCCTCCAGCCGACTTGACTCCATGGGTCTATTGCTGCCTCGGGCACCTTATGGCCGTCCTGCTGTGAGTCTAGATTATCGAATGGGACGAAAAACTGATAGTTAATTGTAACATTCAGGGCCTCCTAATGACGATGGAACACTCAAATTGCGTCCCGATTCAATACATCGTCCTCCAGCAGACTTGTCTCCATGGGTCTATTGCTGCCTCGGTCACCTTATGGCCGTTGTGCTGTTAGTTAAAGATTTTCGAATCGGACGAAAAACTGATAGTGAATTGTAACATTCAGTGCCAACTAATGACGATGGACCACACTAATTGCGTCCCGATTCAATACATCGTCCTCCAGCAGACTTGTCTCCATGGGTCTATTGCTGCCTCGGGCACCTTATGGCCGTTCTGCTGTTAGTCAAAGATTTTCAAATCGGACAAAAAACTGATAGTGAATTGTAACGTTCAGGGCCTCCTAATGACGATGGAACACTCAAATTGCGTCCCGATTCAATACCTCGTCCTCCAACAGAAATGTCTCTATGTGTCTATTGCTGCCTCGGGCACCTTATGGCCGTTATGCTGTGAGTCTAAGATTTTCGAATCGGACGAAAAACTGATAGTGAAATGTAACGTTCAGGGCCACCTAATGACGATGGATCACTCAAATTGCGTCCCGATTCAATACATCGTCCTCCAGCAGACTTGTCTCCATGGGTCTATTGCTGCCTCGGGCACCTTATGGTCGTTCTCCCGTGAGTCTAGATTATCGAATGGGACGAAAAACTGATGGTTAATTGTAACATTCAGGGCCTCCTAATGACGATGGAACACTCAAATTGCGTCCCGATTCAATACATCGTCCTCCAGCCGACTTGTCTCCATGGGTCTATTGCTGCCTCGGGCACCTTATGGTCGTTCTGCTGTGAGTCAAAGATTTTCGAATCCATGGGTCTATTGCTGCCTCGGGCACCTTATGGCCGTTCTGCTGTTAGTCAAAGATTTTCAAATCGGACAAAAAACTGATGGTTAATTGTAACATTCAGGGCCTCCTAATGACGATGGAACACTCAAATTGCGTCCCGATTCAATACATCGTCCTCCAGCCGACTTGTCTCCATGTGTCTATTGCTGCCTCGGGCACCTTATGGCCGTTATGCTGTGAGTCTAAGATTTTCGAATCGGACGAAAAACTGATAGTGAATTGTAACTTTCAGGGCCACCTAATGACGATGGATCACTCAAATTGCGCCTCGATTTTATACATCGTCCTCCAGCCGACTTGTCTTCATGGGTCTATTGCTGCCTCGGGCACCTTATGGCCGTTCTGCTGTGAGTCAAAGACTTTCGAATCGGACGAAAAACTGATAGTGAATTGTAACGGTCAGGGCCTCCTAATGACGATGGAACACTCAAATTGCGTCCCGATTCAATACATCGTCCTCCAGCAGACTTGTCTCCATGAGTCTATTGCTGCCTCGGTCACCTTATTGCCGTTCTGCTGTTAGTCAAAGATTTTCGAATCGGACGAAAAACTGATAGTGAATTGTAACATTCAGTGCCAACTAATGACGATGGACCACACAAATTGCGTCCCGATTCAATACATCGTCCTCCAGCAGACTTGTCTCCATGGGTCTATTGCTGGCTCGGGCACCTTATGGCCGTTCTGCTGTGAGTCAAAGATTTTCGAATCGGACGAAAAAATGATAGTGAATTGTAACGTTCAGGGCCTCCTAATGACGATGGAACACTCAAATTGCGTCCCGATTCAATACATGGTCCTCCAGCAGACTTGTCTCCATGGGTCTGTTGCTGCCTCGGGCACCTTATGGCCGTTCTGCTGTTAGTCAAAGATTTTCAAATCGGACAAAAAACTGATAGTGAATTGTAACGTTCAGGGCCTCCTAATGACGATGGAACACTCAAATTGCGTCCCGATTCAATACCTCGTCCTCCAACAGAAATGTCTCTATGGGTCTATTGCTGCCTCGGGCACCTTATGGCCGTTATGCTGTGAGTCTAAGATTTTCGAATCGGACGAAAAACTGATAGTGAAATGTAACGTTCAGGGCCACCTAATGACGATGGATCACTCAAATTGCGTCCCGATTCAATACATCGTCCTCCAGCAGACTTGTCTCCATGGGTCTATTGCTGCCTCGGGCACCTTATGGTCGTTCTCCCATGAGTCTAGATTATAGAATGGGACGAAAAACTGATGGTTAATTGTAACATTCAGGGCCTCCTAATGACGATGGAACACTCAAATTTCGTCCCGATTCAATACATCGTCCTCCAGCCGACTTGTCTCCATGGGTCTATTGCTGCCTCGGGCACCTTATGGTCGTTCTGCTGTGAGTCAAAGATTTTCGAATCGGACGAAAAACTGATAGTGAATTGTAACTTTCAGGGCCACCTAATGACGATGGATCACTCAAATTGTGTCTCGATTTTATACATCGTCCTCCAGCCGACTTGTCTTCATGGGTCTATTGCTGCCTCGGGCACCTTATGGCCGTTCTGCTGTGAGTCAAAGACTTTCGAATCGGACGAAAAACTGATAGTGAATTGTAACGGTCAGGGCCTCCTAATGACTATGGAACACTCAAATTGCGTCCCGATTCAATACATCGTCCTCCAGCAGACTTGTCTCCATGAGTCTATTGCTGCCTCGGTCACCTTATTGCCGTTCTGGTGTTAGTCAAAGATTTTCGAATCGGACGAAAAACTGATAGTGAATTGTAACATTGAGTGCCACCTAATGACGATGGACCACACAAATTGCGTCCCGATCCAATACATCGTCCTCCAGCCGACTTGACTCCATGGGTCTATTGCTGCCTCGGGCACCTTATGGCCGTCCTGCTGTGAGTCTAGATTATCGAATGGGACGAAAAACTGATAGTTAATTGTAACATTCAGGGCCTCCTAATGACGATGGAACACTCAAATTGCGTCCCGATTCAATACATCGTCCTCCAGCAGACTTGTCTCCATGGGCCTATTGCTGCCCCGGGCACCTTATGGCCGTTCTGCTGTGAGTCAAAGGATTTCGAATCGGACGAAAAACTGATAGTGAATTGTAACGTTCAGGGCCACCTAATGACGATGGATCACTCAAATTGCGTCCCGATTCAACACATCGTCCTCCAGCAGACTTGTCTCCATGTTTCTATTGCTGCCTCGGGCACCTTATGGCCGTTCTGCTGTGAGTCAAAGATTTTCGAATCGGACGAAAAACTGATAGTGAATTGTAACGTTCAGGGCCTCCTAATGACGATGGAACACTCAAATTGCGTCCCGATTCAATACCTCGTCCTCCAGCAGACTTGTCTCCATGGGTCTATTGCTGCCTCGGGCAACTTATGGCCGTTCTGCTGTGAGTCAAACATTTTCGAATCGGACGAAAAACTGATAGTGAATTGTAACGTTCAGGGCCTCCTAATGACGATGGAACACTCAAATTGCGTCCCGATTCAATACCTCGTCCTCCAGCAGACTTGTCTCCATGGGACTATTGCTGCCTCGGGCACCTTATGGCCGTTCTGCGGTGAGTCAAAGATTTTCGAATCGGACGAAAAACTGATAGTGAATTGTAAGGTTCAGGGCCACCTAATGACGATGGATCACTCAAATTGCGTCCCGATTCAATACATCGTCCTCCAGCAGACTTGTCTCCATGGGTCTATTGCTGCCTCGGGCACGTTATGGCCGTTCTGCTGTGAGTCCAAGATTTTCGAATCGGACGAAAAACTGATAGTGAATTGTAACGTTCAGGGCCACCTAATGACGATGGATCACTCAAAATGCGTCCCGATACAATACATCGTCCTCCAGCAGACTTGTTTCCATGGGTCTATTGCTGCCTCGGGCACCTTATGGCCGTTCTGCTGTGAGTCAAAGATTTTCGAATCGGACGAAAAACTGATAGTGAATTGTAACGTTCAGGGCCTCTTACTGACGATCGAACACTCAAATTGCGACCCGATTCAATACCTCGTCCTCCAGCAGACTTATCTCCATGGGTCTATTGCTGCCTCGGGCACCTCATGGGCGTTCTGCTGTGAGTCAAAGATTTTCGAATCGGACGAAAAACTGATAGTGAATTGTAACGTTCAGGGCCACCTAATGACGATGGATCACTCAAATTGCGTCCCGATTCAATACATCGTCCTCCAGCAGACTTGTCTCCATGTGTCTATTGCTGCCTCGGGCACCTTATGGTCGTTCTCCCGTGAGTCTAGATTATCGAATGGGACGAAAAACTGATGGTTAATTGTAACATTCAGGGCCTCCTAATGACGATGGAACACTCAAATTGCGTCCCGATTCAATACATCGTCCTCCAGCCGACTTGTCTCCATGGGTCTATTGCTGCCTCGGGCACCTTATGGTCGTTCTGCTGTGAGTCAAAGATTTTCGAATCGGACGAAAAACTGATAGTGAATTGTAACTTTCCGGGCCTCCTAATGACGATGGAACACTCAAATTGCGTCCCGATTTATTACATCGTCCTCCAGCCGACTTGTCTCCATGGGTCTATTGCTGCCTCGGTCAACTTATAGCCGTTCTGCTGTTAGTCAAAGATTTTCGAATCGGACGAAAAACTGATAGTGAATTGTAACGTTCAGGGCCTCCTAATGACGATGGAACACTCAAATTGCGTCCCGATTCAATACCTCGTCCTCCAGCAGACTTATCTCCATGGGTCTATTGCTGCCTCGGGCACCTCATGGGCGTTCTGCTGTGAGTCAAAGATTTTCGAATCGGACGAAAAACTGATAGTGAATTGTAACGTTCAGGGCCACCTAATGACGATGGATCACTCAAATTGCGTCCCGATTCAATACATCGTCCTCCAGCAGACTTATCTCCATGGGTCTATTGCTGCCTCGGGCACCTCATGGGCGTTCTGCTGTGAGTCAAAGATTTTCGAATCGGACGAAAAACTGATAGTGAATTGTAACGTTCAGGGCCTCCTAATGACGATGGAACACTCAAATTGCGTCCCGATTCAATACCTCGTCCTCCAGCAGTCTTGTCTCCATGGGTCTATTGCTGCCTCGGGCACCTTATGGCCGTTCTGCTGTGAGTCAAAGATTTTCGAATCGGACGAAAAACTGATAGCGAATTGTAACGCTCAGGGCCACCTAATGACGATGGATCACTCAAATTGCGTCCCGATTCAATACATCGTCCTCCAGCAGACTTGTCTCCATGGGTCTATTGCTGCCTCGGGCACCTTATGGTCGTTCTCCCGTGAGTCTAGATTATCGAATGGGACGAAAAACTGATGGTTAATTGTAACATTCAGGGACTCCTAATGACGATGGAACACTCAAATTTCGTCCCGATTCAATACATCGTCCTCCAGCCGACTTGTCTCCATGGGTCTATTGCTGCCTCGGGCACCTTATGGTCGTTCTGCTGTGAGTCAAAGACTTTCGAATCGGACGAAAAACTGATAGTGAATTGTAACGGTCAGGGCCTCCTAATGACGATGGAACACTCAAATTGCGTCCCGATTCAATACATCGTCCTCCAGCCGACTTGACTCCATGGGTCTATTGCTGCCTCGGGCACCTTATGGCCGTCCTGCTGTGAGTCTAGATTATCGAATGGGACGAAAAACTGATAGTTAATTGTAACATTCAGGGCCTCCTAATGACGATGGAACACTCAAATTGCGTCCCGATTCAATACATCGTCCTCCAGCAGACTTGTCTCCATGGGCCTATTGCTGCCCCGGGCACCTTATGGCCGTTCTGCTGTGAGTCAAAGGATTTCGAATCGGACGAAAAACTGATAGTGAATTGTAACGTTCAGGGCCACCTAATGACGATGGATCACTCAAATTGCGTCCCGATTCAACACATCGTCCTCCAGCAGACTTGTCTCCATGTTTCTATTGCTGCCTCGGGCACCTTATGGCCGTTCTGCTGTGAGTCAAAGATTTTCGAATCGGACGAAAAACTGATAGTGAATTGTAACGTTCAGGGCCTCCTAATGACGATGGAACACTCAAATTGCGTCCCGATTCAATACCTCGTCCTCCAGCAGACTTGTCTCCATGGGTCTATTGCTGCCTCGGGCAACTTATGGCCGTTCTGCTGTGAGTCAAACATTTTCGAATCGGACGAAAAACTGATAGTGAATTGTAACGTTCAGGGCCTCCTAATGACGATGGAACACTCAAATTGCGTCCCGATTCAATACCTCGTCCTCCAGCAGACTTGTCTCCATGGGACTATTGCTGCCTCGGGCACCTTATGGCCGTTCTGCGGTGAGTCAAAGATTTTCGAATCGGACGAAAAACTGATAGTGAATTGTAAGGTTCAGGGCCACCTAATGACGATGGATCACTCAAATTGCGTCCCGATTCAATACATCGTCCTCCAGCAGACTTGTCTCCATGGGTCTATTGCTGCCTCGGGCACGTTATGGCCGTTCTGCTGTGAGTCCAAGATTTTCGAATCGGACGAAAAACTGATAGTGAATTGTAACGTTCAGGGCCACCTAATGACGATGGATCACACAAAATGCGTCCCGATACAATTCATCGTCCTCCAGCAGACTTGTTTCCATGGGTCTATTGCTGCCTCGGGCACCTTATGGCCGTTCTATGTGAGTCAAAGATTTTCGAATCGGACGAAAAACTGATAGTGAATTGTAACGTTCAGGGCCTCTTACTGACAAACGAACACTCAAATTGCGACCCGATTCAATACCTCGTCCTCCAGCAGACTTATCTCCATGGGTCTATTGCTGCCTCGGGCACCTCATGGGCGTTCTGCTGTGAGTCAAAGATTTTCGAATCGGACGAAAAACTGATAGTGAATTGTAACTTTCCGGGCCTCCTAATGACGATGGAACACTCAAATTGCGTCCCGATTTATTACATCGTCCTCCAGCCGACTTGTCTCCATGGGTCTATTGCTGCCTCGGTCAACTTATAGCCGTTCTGCTGTTAGTCAAAGATTTTCGAATCGGACGAAAAACTGATAGTGAATTGTAACGTTCAGGGCCTCCTAATGACGATGGAACACTCAAATTGCGTCCCGATTCAATACCTCGTCCTCCAGCAGACTTATCTCCATGGGTCTATTGCTGCCTCGGGCACCTCATGGGCGTTCTGCTGTGAGTCAAAGATTTTCGAATCGGACGAAAAACTGATAGTGAATTGTAACGTTCAGGGCCACCTAATGACGATGGATCACTCAAATTGCGTCCCGATTCAATACATCGTCCTCCAGCAGACTTATCTCCATGGGTCTATTGCTGCCTCGGGCACCTCATGGGCGTTCTGCTGTGAGTCAAAGATTTTCGAATCGGACGAAAAACTGATAGTGAATTGTAACTTTCAGGGCCTCCTAATGACGATGGAACACTCAAATTGCGTCCCGATTCAATACCTCGTCCTCCAGCAGTCTTGTCTCCATGGGTCTATTGCTGCCTCGGGCACCTTATGGCCGTTCTGCTGTGAGTCAAAGATTTTCGAATCGGACGAAAAACTGATAGCGAATTGTAACGCTCAGGGCCACCTAATGACGATGGATCACTCAAATTGCGTCCCGATTCAATACATCGTCCTCCAGCAGACTTGTCTCCATGGGTCTATTGCTGCCTCGGGCACCTTATGGTCGTTCTCCCGTGAGTCTAGATTATCGAATGGGACGAAAAACTGATGGTTAATTGTAACATTCAGGGACTCCTAATGACGATGGAACACTCAAATTTCGTCCCGATTCAATACATCGTCCTCCAGCCGACTTGTCTCCATGGGTCTATTGCTGCCTCGGGCACCTTATGGTCGTTCTGCTGTGAGTCAAAGATTTTCGAATCGGACGAAAAACTGATAGTGAATTGTAACTTTCAGGGCCACCTAATGACGATGGATCACTCAAATTGTGACTCGATTTTATACATCGTCCTCCAGCCGACTTGTCTTCATGGGTCTATTGCTGCCTCGGGCACCTTATGGCCGTTCTGCTGTGAGTCAAAGACTTTCGAATCGGACGAAAAACTGATAGTGAATTGTAACGGTCAGGGCCTTCTAATGACGATGGAACACTCAAATTGCGTCCCGATTCAATACATCGTCCTCCAGCAGACTTGACTCCATGGGTCTATTGCTGCCTCGGGCAACTTATGGCCGTCCTGCTGTGAGTCTAGATTATCGAATGGGACGAAAAACTGATAGTGAATTGTAACATTGAGTGCCACCTAATGACGATGGACCACACAAATTGCGTCCCGATCCAATACATCGTCCTCCAGCCGACTTGACTCCATGGGTCTATTGCTGCCTCGGGCACCTTATGGCCGTCCTGCTGTGAGTCTAGATTATCGAATGGGACGAAAAACTGATAGTTAATTGTAACATTCAGGGCCTCCTAATGACGATGGAACACTCAAATTGCGTCCCGATTCAATACATCGTCCTCCAGCAGACTTGTCTCCATGGGCCTAGTGCTGCCCCGGGCACCTTATGGCCGTTCTGCTGTGAGTCAAAGGATTTCGAATCGGACGAAAAACTGATAGTGAATTGTAACGTTCAGGGCCACCTAATGACGATGGATCACTCAAATTGCGTCCCGATTCAACACATCGTCCTCCAGCAGACTTGTCTCCATGTTTCTATTGCTGCCTCGGGCACCTTATGGCCGTTCTGCTGTGAGTCAAAGATTTTCGAATCGGACGAAAAACTGATAGTGAATTGTAACGTTCAGGGCCTCCTAATGACGATGGAACACTCAAATTGCGTCCCGATTCAATACCTCGTCCTCCAGCAGACTTGTCTCCATGGGTCTATTGCTGCCTCGGGCAACTTATGGCCGTTCTGCTGTGAGTCAAACATTTTCGAATCGGACGAAAAACTGATAGTGAATTGTAACGTTCAGGGCCTCCTAATGACGATGGAACACTCAAATTGCGTCCCGATTCAATACCTCGTCCTCCAGCAGACTTGTCTCCATGGGACTATTGCTGCCTCGGGCACCTTATGGCCGTTCTGCGGTGAGTCAAAGATTTTCGAATCGGACGAAAAACTGATAGTGAATTGTAAGGTTCAGGGCCACCTAATGACGATGGATCACTCAAATTGCGTCCCGATTCAATTCATCGTCCTCCAGCAGACTTGTCTCCATGGGTCTATTGCTGCCTCGGGCACGTTATGGCCGTTCTGCTGTGAGTCCAAGATTTTCGAATCGGACGAAAAACTGATAGTGAATTGTAACGTTCAGGGCCACCTAATGACGATGGATCACACAAAATGCGTCCCGATACAATTCATCGTCCTCCAGCAGACTTGTTTCCATGGGTCTATTGCTGCCTCGGGCACCTTATGGCCGTTCTATGTGAGTCAAAGATTTTCGAATCGGACGAAAAACTGATAGTGAATTGTAACGTTCAGAGCCTCTTACTGACAAACGAACACTCAAATTGCGACCCGATTCAATACCTCGTCCTCCAGCAGACTTATCTCCATGGGTCTATTGCTGCCTCGGGCACCTCATGGGCGTTCTGCTGTGAGTCAAAGATTTTCGAATCGGACGAAAAACTGATAGTGAATTGTAACGTTCAGGGCCAACTAATGACGATGGATCACACAAATTGCGTCCCGATTCAGTACATCGTCCTCCAGCAGACTTGTCTCCATGGGTCTATTGCTGCCTTGGGCACCTTATGGTCGTTCTCCCGTGAGTCTAGATTATCGAATGGGACGAAAAACTGATGGTTAATTGTAACATTCAGGGCCTCCTAATGACGATGGAACACCCAAATTGCGTCCCGATTCAATACATCGTCCTCCAGCAGAATTGTCTCCATGGGTCTATTGCTGCCTCGGGCACCTTATGGCCGTTCTGCTATGAGTCCAAGATTGTCGAATCGGACGAAAAACTGATAGTGAATTGTAACGTTCAGGGCCACCTAATGACGATGGATCACTCAAATTGCGACCCGATTCAATACCTCGTCCTCCAGCAGACTTATCTCCATGGGTCTATTGCTGCCTCGGGCACCTCATGGGCGTTCTGCTGTGAGTCAAAGATTTTCGAATCGGACGAAAAACTGATAGCGAATTGTAACGCTCAGGGCCACCTAATGACGATGGATCACTCAAATTGCGTCCCGATTCAATACATCGTCCTCCAGCAGACTTGTCTCCATGGGTCTATTGCTGCCTCGGGCACCTTATGGTCGTTCTCCCGTGAGTCTAGATTATCGAATGGGACGAAAAACTGATGGTTAATTGTAACATTCAGGGACTCCTAATGACGATGGAACACTCAAATTTCGTCCCGATTCAATACATCGTCCTCCAGCCGACTTGTCTCCATGGGTCTATTGCTGCCTCGGGCACCTTATGGTCGTTCTGCTGTGAGTCAAAGATTTTCGAATCGGACGAAAAACTGATAGTGAATTGTAACTTTCAGGGCCACCTAATGACGATGGATCACTCAAATTGTGACTCGATTTTATACATCGTCCTCCAGCCGACTTGTCTTCATGGGTCTATTGCTGCCTCGGGCACCTTATGGCCGTTCTGCTGTGAGTCAAAGACTTTCGAATCGGACGAAAAACTGATAGTGAATTGTAACGGTCAGGGCCACCTAATGACGATGGATCACTCAAATTGCGACCCGATTCAATACCTCGTCCTCCAGCAGACTTATCTCCATGGGTCTATTGCTGCCTCGGGCACCTCATGGGCGTTCTGCTGTGAGTCAAAGATTTTCGAATCGGACGAAAAACTGATAGCGAATTGTAACGCTCAGGGCCACCTAATGACGATGGATCACTCAAATTGCGTCCCGATTCAATACATCGTCCTCCAGCAGACTTGTCTCCATGGGTCTATTGCTGCCTCGGGCACCTTATGGTCGTTCTCCCGTGAGTCTAGATTATCGAATGGGACGAAAAACTGATGGTTAATTGTAACATTCAGGGACTCCTAATGACGATGGAACACTCAAATTTCGTCCCGATTCAATACATCGTCCTCCAGCCGACTTGTCTCCATGGGTCTATTGCTGCCTCGGGCACCTTATGGTCGTTCTGCTGTGAGTCAAAGATTTTCGAATCGGACGAAAAACTGATAGTGAATTGTAACTTTCAGGGCCACCTAATGACGATGGATCACTCAAATTGTGACTCGATTTTATACCTCGTCCTCCAGCAGACTTGTCTCCATGGGTCTATTGCTGCCTCGGGAAACTTATGGCCGTTCTGCTGTGAGTCAAACATTTTCGAATCGGACGAAAAACTGATAGTGAATTGTAACGTTCAGGGCCTCCTAATGACGATGGAACACTCAAATTGCGTCCCGATTCAATACCTCGTCCTCCAGCAGACTTGTCTCCATGGGACTATTGCTGCCTCGGGCACCTTATGGCCGTTCTGCGGTGAGTCAAAGATTTTCGAATCGGACGAAAAACTGATAGTGAATTGTAAGGTTCAGGGCCACCTAATGACGATGGATCACTCAAATTGCGTCCCGATTCAATACATCGTCCTCCAGCAGACTTGTCTCCATGGGTCTATTGCTGCCTCGGGCACGTTATGGCCGTTCTGCTGTGAGTCCAAGATTTTCGAATCGGACGAAAAACTGATAGTGAATTGTAACGTTCAGGGCCACCTAATGACGATGGATCACACAAAATGCGTCTCGATACAATTCATCGTCCTCCAGCAGACTTGTTTCCATGGGTCTATTGCTGCCTCGGGCACCTTATGGCCGTTCTATGTGAGTCAAAGATTTTCGAATCGGACGAAAAACTGATAGTGAATTGTAACGTTCAGAGCCTCTTACTGACAAACGAACACTCAAATTGCGACCCGATTCAATACCTCGTCCTCCAGCAGACTTATCTCCATGGGTCTATTGCTGCCTCGGGCACCTCATGGGCGTTCTGCTGTGAGTCAAAGATTTTCGAATCGGACGAAAAACTGATAGTGAATTGTAACGTTCAGGGCCAACTAATGACGATGGATCACACAAATTGCGTCCCGATTCAGTACATCGTCCTCCAGCAGACTTGTCTCCATGGGTCTATTGCTGCCTTGGGCACCTTATGGTCGTTCTCCCGTGAGTCTAGATTATCGAATGGGACGAAAAACTGATGGTTAATTGTAACATTCAGGGCCTCCTAATGACGATGGAACACCCAAATTGCGTCCCGATTCAATACATCGTCCTCCAGCAGAATTGTCTCCATGGGTCTATTGCTGCCTCGGGCACCTTATGGCCGTTCTGCTATGAGTCCAAGATTGTCGAATCGGACGAAAAACTGATAGTGAATTGTAACGTTCAGGGCCACCTAATGACGATGGATCACTCAAATTGCGACCCGATTCAATACCTCGTCCTCCAGCAGACTTATCTCCATGGGTCTATTGCTGCCTCGGGCACCTCATGGGCGTTCTGCTGTGAGTCAAAGATTTTCGAATCGGACGAAAAACTGATAGCGAATTGTAACGCTCAGGGCCACCTAATGACGATGGATCACTCAAATTGCGTCCCGATTCAATACATCGTCCTCCAGCAGACTTGTCTCCATGGGTCTATTGCTGCCTCGGGCACCTTATGGTCGTTCTCCCGTGAGTCTAGATTATCGAATGGGACGAAAAACTGATGGTTAATTGTAACATTGAGTGCCACCTAATGACGATGGACCACACAAATTGCGTCCCGATCCAATACATCGTCCTCCAGCCGACTTGACTCCATGGGTCTATTGCTGCCTCGGGCACCTTATGGCCGTCCTGCTGTGAGTCTAGATTATCGAATGGGACGAAAAACTGATAGTTAATTGTAACATTCAGGGCATCCTAATGACGATGGAACACTCAAATTGCGTCCCGATTCAATACATCGTCCTCCAGCAGACTTGTCTCCATGGGCCTATTGCTGCCCCGGGCACCTTATGGCCGTTCTGCTGTGAGTCAAAGGATTTCGAATCGGACGAAAAACTGATAGTGAATTGTAACGTTCAGGGCCACCTAATGACGATGGATCACTCAAATTGCGTCCCGATTCAACACATCGTCCTCCAGCAGACTTGTCTCCATGTTTCTATTGCTGCCTCGGGCACCTTATGGCCGTTCTGCTGTGAGTCAAAGATTTTCGAATCGGACGAAAAACTGATAGTGAATTGTAACGTTCAGGGCCTCCTAATGACGATGGAACACTCAAATTGCGTCCCGATTCAATACCTCGTCCTCCAGCAGACTTGTCTCCATGGGTCTATTGCTGCCTCGGGCAACTTATGGCCGTTCTGCTGTGAGTCAAACATTTTCGAATCGGACGAAAAACTGATAGTGAATTGTAACGTTCAGGGCCTCCTAATGACGATGGAACACTCAAATTGCGTCCCGATTCAATACCTCGTCCTCCAGCAGACTTGTCTCCATGGGACTATTGCTGCCTCGGGCACCTTATGGCCGTTCTGCGGTGAGTCAAAGATTTTCGAATCGGACGAAAAACTGATAGTGAATTGTAAGGTTCAGGGCCACCTAATGACGATGGATCACTCAAATTGCGTCCCGATTCAATACATCGTCCTCCAGCAGACTTGTCTCCATGGGTCTATTGCTGCCTCGGGCACGTTATGGCCGTTCTGCTGTGAGTCCAAGATTTTCGAATCGGACGAAAAACTGATAGTGAATTGTAACGTTCAGGGCCACCTAATGACGATGGATCACACAAAATGCGTCCCGATACAATTCATCGTCCTCCAGCAGACTTGTTTCCATGGGTCTATTGCTGCCTCGGGCACCTTATGGCCGTTCTATGTGAGTCAAAGATTTTCGAATCGGACGAAAAACTGATAGTGAATTGTAACGTTCAGAGCCTCTTACTGACAAACGAACACTCAAATTGCGACCCGATTCAATACCTCGTCCTCCAGCAGACTTATCTCCATGGGTCTATTGCTGCCTCGGGCACCTCATGGGCGTTCTGCTGTGAGTCAAAGATTTTCGAATCGGACGAAAAACTGATAGTGAATTGTAACGTTCAGGGCCAACTAATGACGATGGATCACACAAATTGCGTCCCGATTCAGTACATCGTCCTCCAGCAGACTTGTCTCCATGGGTCTATTGCTGCCTTGGGCACCTTATGGTCGTTCTCCCGTGAGTCTAGATTATCGAATGGGACGAAAAACTGATGGTTAATTGTAACATTCAGGGCCTCCTAATGACGATGGAACACCCAAATTGCGTCCCGATTCAATACATCGTCCTCCAGCAGAATTGTCTCCATGGGTCTATTGCTGCCTCGGGCACCTTATGGCCGTTCTGCTATGAGTCCAAGATTGTCGAATCGGACGAAAAACTGATAGTGAATTGTAACGTTCAGGGCCACCTAATGACGATGGATCACTCAAAATGCGTCCCGATTCAATACATCGTCCTCCAGCAGACTTGTTTCCATGGGTCTATTGCTGCCTCGGGCACCTTATGGCCGTTCTGCTGTGAGTCAAAGATTTTCGAATCGGACGAAAAACTGATAGTGAATTGTAACGTTCAGGGCCTCTTACTGACGATCGAACACTCAAATTGCGACCCGATTCAATACCTCGTCCTCCAGCAGACTTATCTCCATGGGTCTATTGCTGCCTCGGGCACCTCATGGGCGTTCTGCTGTGAGTCAAAGATTTTCGAATCGGACGAAAAACTGATAGTGAATTGTAACGTTCAGGGCCACCTAATGACGATGGATCACTCAAATTGCGTCCCGATTCAATACATCGTCCTCCAGCAGACTTGTCTCCATGTGTCTATTGCTGCCTCGGGCACCTTATGGTCGTTCTCCCGTGAGTCTAGATTATCGAATGGGACAAAAAACTGATGGTTAATTGTAACATTCAGGGCCTCCTAATGACGATGGAACACTCAAATTGCGTCCCGATTCAATACATCGTCCTCCAGCCGACTTGTCTCCATGGGTCTATTGCTGCCTCGGTCAACTTATAGCCGTTCTGCTGTTAGTCAAAGATTTTCGAATCGGACGAAAAACTGATAGTGAATTGTAACATTCAGTGCCACCTAATGACGATGGACCACACAAATTGCGTCCCGATAAAATACATCGTCCTCCAGCCGACTTGACTCCATGGGTCTATTGCTACCTCGGGCACCTTATGGCCGTTCTGCTGTGAGTCAAAGATTTTCGAATCGGACGAAAAACTGATAGTGAATTGTAACGTTCAGGGCCTCCCAATGACGATGGAACACTCAAATTGCGTCCCGATTTATTACATCGTCCTCCAGCCGACTTGTCTCCATGGGTCTATTGCTGCCTCGGTCAACTTATAGCCGTTCTGCTGTTAGTCAAAGATTTTCGAATCGGACGAAAAACTGATAGTGAATTGTAACATTCAGTGCCACCTAATGACGATGGACCACACAAATTGCGTCCCGATCCAATACATCGTCCTCCAGCCGACTTGACTCCATGGGTCTATTGCTACCTCGGGCACCTTATGGCCGTTCTGCTGTGAGTCAAAGATTTTCGAATCGGACGAAAAACTGATAGTGAATTGTAACGTTCAGGGCCTCCCAATGACGATGGAACACTCAAATTGCGTCCCGATTCAATACCTCGTCCTCCAGCAGTCTTGTCTCCATGGGTCTATTGCTGCCTCGGGCACCTTATGGCCGTTCTGCTGTGAGTCAAAGATTTTCGAATCGGACGAAAAACTGATAGTGAATTGTAACGCTCAGGGCCACCTAATGACGATGGATCACTCAAATTGCGTCCCGATTCAATACATCGTCCTCCAGCAGACTTGTCTCCATGGGTCTATTGCTGCCTCGGGCACCTTATGGTCGTTCTCCCGTGAGTCTAGATTATCGAATGGGACGAAAAACTGATGGTTAATTGTAACATTCAGGGACTCCTAATGACGATGGAACACTCAAATTTCGTCCCGATTCAATACATCGTCCTCCAGCCGACTTGTCTCCATGGGTCTATTGCTGCCTCGGGCACCTTATGGTCGTTCTGCTGTGAGTCAAAGATTTTCGAATCGGACGAAAAACTGATAGTGAATTGTAACTTTCAGGGCCACCTAATGACGATGGATCACTCAAATTGTGTCTCGATTTTATACATCGTCCTCCAGCCGACTTGTCTTCATGGGTCTATTGCTGCCTCGGGCACCTTATGGCCGTTCTGCTGTGAGTCAAAGACTTTCGAATCGGACGAAAAACTGATAGTGAATTGTAACGGTCAGGGCCTCCTAATGACGATGGAACACTCAAATTGCGTCCCGATTCAATACATCGTCCTCCAGCAGACTTGTCTCCATGAGTCTATTGCTGCCTCGGTCACCTTATTGCCGTTCTGCTGTTAGTCAAAGATTTTCGAATCGGACGAAAAACTGATAGTGAATTGTAACAATGAGTGCCACCTAATGACGATGGACCACACAAATTGCGTCCCGATCCAATACATCGTCCTCCAGCCGACTTGACTCCATGGGTCTATTGCTGCCTCGGGCACCTTATGGCCGTCCTGCTGTGAGTCTAGATTATCGAATGGGACGAAAAACTGATAGTTAATTGTAACATTCAGGGCCTCCTAATGACGATGGAACACTCAAATTGCGTCCCGATTCAATACATCGTCCTCCAGCAGACTTGTCTCCATGGGCCTATTGCTGCCCCGGGCACCTTATGGCCGTTCTGCTGTGAGTCGAAGGATTTCGAATCGGACGAAAAACTGATAGTGAATTGTAACGTTCAGGGCCACCTAATGACGATGGATCACTCAAATTGCGTCCCGATTCAACACATCGTCCTCCAGCAGACTTGTCTCCATGTTTCTATTGCTGCCTCGGGCACCTTATGGCCGTTCTGCTGTGAGTCAAAGATTTTCGAATCGGACGAAAAACTGATAGTGAATTGTAACGTTCAGGGCCTCCTAATGACGATGGAACACTCAAATTGCGTCCCGATTCAATACCTCGTCCTCCAGCAGACTTGTCTCCATGGGTCTATTGCTGCCTCGGGCAACTTATGGCCGTTCTGCTGTGAGTCAAACATTTTCGAATCGGACGAAAAACTGATAGTGAATTGAAACGTTCAGGGCCTCCTAATGACGATGGAACACTCAAATTGCGTCCCGATTCAATACCTCGTCCTCCAGCAGACTTGTCTCCATGGGACTATTGCTGCCTCGGGCACCTTATGGCCGTTCTGCGGTGAGTCAAAGATTTTCGAATCGGACGAAAAACTGATAGTGAATTGTAAGGTTCAGGGCCACCTAATGACGATGGATCACTCAAATTGCGTCCCGATTCAATACATCGTCCTCCAGCAGACTTGTCTCCATGGTCTATTGCTGCCTCGGGCACGTTATGGCCGTTCTGCTGTGAGTCAAAGATTTTCGAATCGGACGAAAAACTGATAGTGAATTGTAAGGTTCAGGGCCACCTAATGACGATGGATCACACAAATTGCGTCCCGATTCAATACATCGTCCTCCAGCAGACTTGTCTCCATGGGTCTATTGCTGCCTTGGGCACCTTATGGTCGTTCTCCCGTGAGTCTAGATTATCGAATGGGACGAAAAACTGATGGTTAATTGTAACATTCAGGGCCTCCTAATGACGATGGATCACTCAAAATGCGTCCCGATTCAATACATCGTCCTCCAGCAGACTTGTTTCCATGGGTCTATTGCTGCCTCGGGCACCTTATGGCCGTTCTGCTGTGAGTCAAAGATTTTCGAATCGGACGAAAAACTGATAGTGAATTGTAACGTTCAGGGCCTCTTACTGACGATCGAACACTTAAATTGCGACCCGATTGAATACCTCGTCCTCCAGCAGACTTATCTCCATGGGTCTATTGCTGCCTCGGGCACCTCATGGGCGTTCTGCTGTGAGTCAAAGATTTTCGAATCGGACGAAAAACTGATAGTGAATTGTAACGTTCAGGGCCACCTAATGACGATGGATCACTCAAATTGCGTCCCGATTCAATACATCGTCCTCCAGCAGACTTGTCTCCATGTGTCTATTGCTGCCTCGGGCACCTTATGGTCGTTCTCCCGTGAGTCTAGATTATCGAAAGGGACGAAAAACTGATGGTTAATTGTAACATTCAGGGCCTCCTAATGACGATGGAACACTCAAATTGCGTCCCGATTCAATACATCGTCCTCCAGCCGACTTGTCTCCATGGGTCTATTGCTGCCTCGGGCACCTTATGGTCGTTCTGCTGTGAGTCAAAGATTTTCGAATCGGACGAAAAACTGATAGTGAATTGTAACTTTCCGGGCCTCCTAATGACGATGGAACACTCATATTGCGTCCCGATTTATTACATCGTCCTCCAGCCGACTTGTCTCCATGGGTCTATTGCTGCCTCGGTCAACTTATAGCCGTTCTGCTGTTAGTCAAAGATTTTCGAATCGGACGAAAAACTGATAGTGAATTGTAACATTCAGTGCCACCTAATGACGATGGACCACACAAATTGCGTCCCGATCCAATACATCGTCCTCCAGCCGACTTGACTCCATGGGTCTATTGCTACCTCGGGCACCTTATGGCCGTTCTGCTGTGAGTCAAAGATTTTCGAATCGGACGAAAAACTGATGGTTAATTGTAACATTCAGGGACTCCTAATGACGATGGAACACTCAAATTGCGTCCCGAGTCAATACATCGTCCTCCAGCCGACTTGTCTCCATGGGTCTATTGCTGCCTCGGGCACCTTATGGTCGTTCTGCTGTGAGTCAAAGATTTTCGAATCGGACGAAAAACTGATAATGAATTGTAACTTTCAGGGCCACCTAATGACGATGGATCACTCAAATTGCGTCCCGATTTAATACATCGTCCTCCAGCCGACTTGTCTCCATGGGTCTATTGCTGCCTCGGGCACCTTATGGCCGTACTGCTGTGAGTCAAAGATTTTCGAATCGGACGAAAAACTGATAGTGAATTGTAACGGTCAGGGCCTCCTAATGACGATGGAACACTCAAATTGCGTCCCGATTCAATACATCGTCCTCCAGCAGACTTGTCTCCATGAGTCTATTGCTGCCTCGGTCACCTTATGGCCGATCTGCTGTGAGTCAAAGATTTTCGAATCGGACGAAAAACTGACAGTGAATTGTAACATTCAGTGCCACCTAATGACGATGGACCACACAAATTGCGTCCCGATCCAATACATCGTCCTCCAGCCGACTTGACTCCATGGGTCTATTGCTGCCTCGGGCACCTTATGGCCGTTCTGCTGTGAGTCTAGATTATCGAATGGGACGTAAAACTGATAGTGAATTGTAACCGTTCAGGGCCTCCTAATGACGATGGAACACTCAAATTGCGTCCCGATTCAATACATCGTCCTCCAGCAGACTTGTCTCCATGGGTCTATTGCTGCCTCGGGCACCTTATGGCCGTTCTGCTGTGAGTCAGAGATTTTCGAATCGGACGGAAAACTGATAGTGAATTGTAACGTTCAGGGCCACCTAATGCCGATGGATCACTCAAATTGCGTCCCGATTCAGTACATCGTCCTCCAGCAGACTTGTCTCCATGGGCCTATTGCTGCCCCGGGCACCTTATGGCCGTTCTGCTGTGAGTCAAAGGTTTTCGAATCGGACGAAAAACTGATAGTGAATTGTAACGTTCAGGGCCACCTAATGACGATGGATCACTCAAATTGCGTCCCAATTCAACACATCGTCCTCCAGCAGACTTGTCTCCATGGGGCTATTGCTGCCTCGGGCACCTTATGGCCGTTCTGCTGTGAGTCAAAGATTTTCGAATCGGACGAAAAACTGATAGTGAATTGTAACGTTCAGGGCCTCCTAATGACGATGGAACACTCAAATTGCGTCCCGATTCAATACCTCGTCCTCCAGCAGACTTGTCTCTATGGGTCTATTGCTGCCTCGGGCACCTTATGGCCGTTCTGCTGTGAGTCAAAGATTTTCGAATCGGACGAAAAACTGATAGTGAATTGTAACGCTCAGGGCCACCTAATGATGATGGATCACTCAAATTGCGTCCCGATTCAATACATCGTCCTCCAGCAGACTTGTCTCCATGGGTCTATTGCTGCCTCGGGCAACTTATGGTCGTTCTCCCGTGAGTCTAGATTATCGAATGGGACGAAAAACTGATGGTTAATTGTAACATTCAGGGACTCCTAATGACGATGGAACACTCAAATTGCGTCCCGATTCAATACATCGTCCTCCAGCCGACTTGTCTCCATTGGTCTATTGCTGCCTCGGGCACCTTATGGTCGTTCTGCTGTGAGTCAAAGATTTTCGAATCGGACGAAAAACTGATAGTGAATTGTAACGTTCAGGGCCACCTAATGCCGATGGATCACTCAAATTGCGTCCCGATTCAATACATCGTCCTCCAGCAGACTTGTCTCCATGGGCCTATTGCTGCCCCGGGCACCTTATGGCCGTTCTGCTGTGAGTCAAAGGTTTTCGAATCGGACGAAAAACTGATAGTGAATAGTAACGTTCAGGGCCACCTAATGACGATGGATCACTCAAATTGCGTCCCAATTCAACACATCGTCCTCCAGCAGACTTGTCTCCATGGGGCTATTGCTGCCTCGGGCACCTTATGGCCGTTCTGCTGTGAGTCAAAGATTTTCGAATCGGACGAAAAACTGATAGTGAATTGTAACGTTCAGGGCCTCCTAATGACGATGGAACACTCAAATTGCGTCCCGATTCAATACCTCGTCCTCCAGCAGACTTGTCTCCATGGGTCTATTGCTGCCTCGGGCACCTTATGGCCGTTCTGCTGTGAGTCAAAGATTTTCGAATCGGACGAAAAACTGATAGTGAATTGTAAGGTTCATGGCCACCTAATGACGATGGATCACTCAAATTGCGTCCCGATTCAATACATCGTCCTCCAGCAGACTTGTCTCCATGGGTCTATTGCTGCCTCGGGCACCTTATGGCCGTTCTGCTGTGAGTCTAAGATTTTTGAATCGGACGAAAAACTGATAGTGAATTGTAACGTTCAGGGCCACCTAATGACGATGGATCACTCAAATTGCGTCCCGATTCGATTCATCGTCCTCCAGCAGACTTGTCTCCATGGGTCTATAGCTGCCTCGGGCACCTTATGGTCGTTCTGCTGTGAGTCAAAGATTTTCGAATCGGACGAAAAACTGATAGTGAATGGTAACCTTCAGGGCCACCTAATGACGATGGATCACTCAAATTGCGTCCCGATTTAATACATCGTCCTCCAGCCGACTTGTCTCCATGGGTCTATTGCTGCCTAGGGCACCTTATGGCCGTTCTGCTGTGAGTCAAAGATTTTCGAATCGGACGAAAAACTGATAGTGAATTGTAACGGTCAGGGCCTCCTAATGACGATGGAACACTCAAATTGCGTCCCGATTCAATACATCGTCCTCCAGCAGACTTGTCTCCATGGGTCTATTGCTGCCTCGGGAACCTTATGGCCGTTCTGCTGTGAGTCAAAGATTTTCGAATCGGACGAAAAACTGATAGTGAATTGTAACATTCAGTGCCACCTAATGACGATGGACCACACAAATTGCGTCCCGATCCAATACATCGTCCTCCAGCCGACTTGACTCCATGGGTCTATTGCTGCCTCGGGCACCTTATGGCCGTTCTGCTGTGAGTCTAGATTATCGAATGGAACGAAAAACTGATAGTTAATTGTAACATTCAGGGCCTCCTAATGACGATGGAACACTCAAATTGCGTCCCGATTCAATACATCGTCCTCCAGCAGACTTGTCTCCATGGGTCTATTGCTGCCTCGGGCACCTTATGGCCGTTCTGCTGTGAGTCAAAGATTTACGAATCGGACGAAAAACTGATAGTGAATTGTAACGTTCAGGGCCACCCAATGACGATGGATCACTCAAATTGCGTCCCGATTCAACACATCGTCCTCCAGCAGACATGTCTCCATGGGTCTATTGCTGCCTCGGGCACCTTATGACCGTTCTGCTGTGAGTCAAAGATTTTCGAATCGGACGAAAAACTGATAGTGAATTGTAACGTTCAGGGCCTCCTAATGACGATGGAACACTCAAATTGCGTCCCAATTCAACACATCGTCCTCCAGCAGACTTGTCTCCATGGGGCTATTGCTGCCTCGGGCACCTTATGGCCGTTCTGCTGTGAGTCAAAGATTTACGAATCGGACGAAAAACTGATAGTGAATTGTAACGTTCAGGGCCACCCAAATTGCGTCCCGATTCAACACATCGTCCTCCAGCAGACAAGTCTCCATGGGTCTATTGCTGCCTCGGGCACCTTATGACCGTTCTGCTGTGAGTCAAAGATTTTCGAATCGGACGAAAAACTGATAGTGAATTGTAACGTTCAGGGCCTCCTAATGACGATGGATCACTCAAATTGCGTCCCAATTCAACACATCGTCCTCCAGCAGACTTGTCTCCATGGGGCTATTGCTGCCTCGGGCACCTTATGGCCGTTCTGCTGTGAGTCAGAGATTTTCGAATCGGACGGAAAACTGATAGTGAATTGTAACGTTCAGGGCCACCTAATGCCGATGGATCACTCAAATTGCGTCCCGATTCAGTACATCGTCCTCCAGCAGACTTGTCTCCATGGGCCTATTGCTGCCCCGGGCACCTTATGGCCGTTCTGCTGTGAGTCAAAGGTTTTCGAATCGGACGAAAAACTGATAGTGAATTGTAACGTTCAGGGCCACCTAATGACGATGGATCACTCAAATTGCGTCCCAATTCAACACATCGTCCTCCAGCAGACTTGTCTCCATGGGGCTATTGCTGCCTCGGGCACCTTATGGCCGTTCTGCTGTGAGTCAAAGATTTTCGAATCGGACGAAAAACTGATAGTGAATTGTAACGTTCAGGGCCTCCTAATGACGATGGAACACTCAAATTGCGTCCCGATTCAATACCTCGTCCTCCAGCAGACTTGTCTCTATGGGTCTATTGCTGCCTCGGGCACCTTATGGCCGTTCTGCTGTGAGTCAAAGATTTTCGAATCGGACGAAAAACTGGTAGTGAATTGTAACGCTCAGGGCCACCTAATGATGATGGATCACTCAAATTGCGTCCCGATTCAATACATCGTCCTCCAGCAGACTTGTCTCCATGGGTCTATTGCTGCCTCGGGCAACTTATGGTCGTTCTCCCGTGAGTCTAGATTATCGAATGGGACGAAAAACTGATGGTTAATTGTAACATTCAGGGACTCCTAATGACGATGGAACACTCAAATTGCGTCCCGATTCAATACCTCGTCCTCCAGCAGACTTGTCTCTATGGGTCTATTGCTGCCTCGGGCACCTTATGGCCGTTCTGCTGTGAGTCAAAGATTTTCGAATCGGACGAAAAACTGATAGTGAATTGTAACGTTCAGGGCCACCTAATGCCGATGGATCACTCAAATTGCGTCCCGATTCAATACATCGTCCTCCAGCAGACTTGTCTCCATGGGCCTATTGCTGCCCCGGGCACCTTATGGCCGTTCTGCTGTGAGTCAAAGGTTTTCGAATCGGACGAAAAACTGATAGTGAATAGTAACGTTCAGGGCCACCTAATGACGATGGATCACTCAAATTGCGTCCCAATTCAACACATCGTCCTCCAGCAGACTTGTCTCCATGGGGCTATTGCTGCCTCGGGCACCTTATGGCCGTTCTGCTGTGAGTCAAAGATTTTCGAATCGGACGAAAAACTGATAGTGAATTGTAACGTTCAGGGCCTCCTAATGACGATGGAACACTCAAATTGCGTCCCGATTCAATACCTCGTCCTCCAGCAGACTTGTCTCCATGGGTCTATTGCTGCCTCGGGCACCTTATGGCCGTTCTGCTGTGAGTCAAAGATTTTCGAATCGGACGAAAAACTGATAGTGAATTGTAAGGTTCATGGCCACCTAATGACGATGGATCACTCAAATTGCGTCCCGATTCAATACATCGTCCTCCAGCAGACTTGTCTCCATGGGTCTATTGCTGCCTCGGGCACCTTATGGCCGTTCTGCTGTGAGTCTAAGATTTTCGAATCGGACGAAAAACTGATAGTGAATTGTAACGTTCAGGGCCACCTAATGACGATGGATCACTCAAATTGCGTCCCGATTCGATTCATCGTCCTCCAGCAGACTTGTCTCCATGGGTCTATAGCTGCCTCGGGCACCTTATGGTCGTTCTGCTGTGAGTCAAAGATTTTCGAATCGGACGAAAAACTGATAGTGAATGGTAACCTTCAGGGCCACCTAATGACGATGGATCACTCAAATTGCGTCCCGATTTAATACATCGTCCTCCAGCCGACTTGTCTCCATGGGTCTATTGCTGCCTAGGGCACCTTATGGCCGTTCTGCTGTGAGTCAAAGATTTTCGAATCGGACGAAAAACTGATAGTGAATTGTAACGGTCAGGGCCTCCTAATGACGATGGAACACTCAAATTGCGTCCCGATTCAATACATCGTCCTCCAGCAGACTTGTCTCCATGGGTCTATTGCTGCCTCGGGAACCTTATGGCCGTTCTGCTGTGAGTCAAAGATTTTCGAATCGGACGAAAAACTGATAGTGAATTGTAACATTCAGTGCCACCTAATGACGATGGACCACACAAATTGCGTCCCGATCCAATACATCGTCCTCCAGCCGACTTGACTCCATGGGTCTATTGCTGCCTCGGGCACCTTATGGCCGTTCTGCTGTGAGTCTAGATTATCGAATGGAACGAAAAACTGATAGTTAATTGTAACATTCAGGGCCTCCTAATGACGATGGAACACTCAAATTGCGTCCCGATTCAATACATCGTCCTCCAGCAGACTTGTCTCCATGGGTCTATTGCTGCCTCGGGCACCTTATGGCCGTTCTGCTGTGAGTCAAAGATTTACGAATCGGACGAAAAACTGATAGTGAATTGTAACGTTCAGGGCCACCCAATGACGATGGATCACTCAAATTGCGTCCCGATTCAACACATCGTCCTCCAGCAGACATGTCTCCATGGGTCTATTGCTGCCTCGGGCACCTTATGACCGTTCTGCTGTGAGTCAAAGATTTTCGAATCGGACGAAAAACTGATAGTGAATTGTAACGTTCAGGGCCTCCTAATGACGATGGAACACTCAAATTGCGTCCCAATTCATCACATCGTCCTCCAGCAGACTTGTCTCCATGGGGCTATTGCTGCCTCGGGCACCTTATGGCCGTTCTGCTGTGAGTCAAAGATTTACGAATCGGACGAAAAACTGATAGTGAATTGTAACGTTCAGGGCCACCCAAATTGCGTCCCGATTCAACACATCGTCCTCCAGCAGACAAGTCTCCATGGGTCTATTGCTGCCTCGGGCACCTTATGACCGTTCTGCTGTGAGTCAAAGATTTTCGAATCGGACGAAAAACTGATAGTGAATTGTAACGTTCAGGGCCTCCTAATGACGATGGATCACTCAAATTGCGTCCCAATTCAACACATCGTCCTCCAGCAGACTTGTCTCCATGGGGCTATTGCTGCCTCGGGCACCTTATGGCCGTTCTGCTGTGAGTCAAAGATTTTCGAATCGGACGAAAAACTGATAGTGAATTGTAACGTTCAGGGCCTCCTAATGACGATGGAACACTCAAATTGCGTCCCGATTCAATACCTCGTCCTCCAGCAGACTTGTCTCCATGGGTCTATTGCTGCCTCGGGCACCTTATGGCCGTTCTGCTGTGAGTCAAAGATTTTCGAATCGGACGAAAAACTGATAGTGAATTGTAACGCTCAGGGCCACCTAATGACGATGGATCACTCAAATTGCGTCCCGATTCAATACATCGTCCTCCAGCATACTTGTCTCCATGGGTCTATTGCTGCCTCGGGCACCTTATGGTCGTTCTCCCGTGAGTCTAGATTATCGAATGGGACGAAAAACTGATGGTTAATTGTAACATTCAGGGACTCCTAATGACGATGGATCACTCAAATTGCGTCCCGATTTAATACATCGTCCTCCAGCCGACTTGTCTCCATGGGTCTATTGCTGCCTCGGGCACCTTATGGCCGTTCTGCTGTGAGTCAAAGATTTTCGAATCGGACGAAAAACTGATAGTGAATTGTAACCGTTCAGGGCCACCTAATGACGATGGAACACTCAAATTGCGTCCCGATTCAATACATCGTCCTCCAGCCGACTTGTCTCCATTGGTCTATTGCTGCCTCGGGCACCTTATGGTCGTTCTGCTGTGAGTCAAAGATTTTCGAATCGGACGAAAAACTGATAGTGAATTGTAACTTTTAGGGCCACCTAATGACGATGGATAACTCAAATTGCGTCCCAATTTAATACATCGTCCTCCAGCCGACTTGTTTCCATGGGTCTATTGCTGCCTCGGGCACCTTATGGCCGTTCTGCTGTGAGTCAAAGATTTTCGAATCGGACGAAAAACTGATAGTGAATTGTAACGGTCAGGGCCTCCTAATGACGATGGAACACTCAAATTGCGTCCCGATTCAATACATCGTCCTCCAGCAGACTTGTCTCCATGAGTCTATTGCTGCCTCGGTCACCTTATGGCCGATCTGCTGTGAGTCAAAGATTTTCGAATCGGACGAAAAACTGATAGTGAATTGTAACATTCAGTGCCACCTAATGACGATGGACCACACAAATTGCGTCCCGATCCAATACATCGTCCTCCAGCCGACTTGACTCCATGGGTCTATTGCTGCCTCGGGCACCTTATGGCCGTTCTGCTGTGAGTCTAGATTATCGAATGGGACGAAAAACTGATAGTTAATTGTAACATTCGGGGCCTCCTAATGACGATGGAACACTCAAATTGCGTCCTGATTCAATACATCGTCCTCCAGCAGACTTGTCTCCATGGGTCTATTGCTGCCTCGGGCACCTTATGGCCGTTCTGCTGTGAGTCAAAGATTTTCGAATCGGACGAAAAACTGATAGTGAATTGTAACGTTCAGGGCCACCTAATGCCGATGGATCACTCGAATTGCGTCCCGATTCAATACATCGTCCTCCAGCAGACTTGTCTCCATGGGCCTATTGCTGCCCCGGGCACCTTATGGCCGTTCTGCTGTGAGTCAAAGGTTTTCGAATCGGACGAAAAACTGATAGTGAATTGTAAGGTTCAGGGCCACCTAATGACGATGGATCACTCAAATTGCGTCCCGATTCAATACATCGTCCTCCAGCAGACTTGTCTCCATGGGTCTATTGCTGCCTCGGGCACCTTATGGCCGTTCTGCTGTGAGTCTAAGATTTTCGAATCGGACGAAAAACTGATAGTGAATTGTAACGTTCAGGGCCACCTAATGACGATGGATCACTCAAATTGCGTCCCGATTCGATTCATCGTCCTCCAGCAGACTTGTCTCCATGGGTCTATAGCTGCCTCGGGCACCTTATGGTCGTTCTGCTGTGAGTCAAAGATTTTCGAATCGGCCGAAAAACTGATAGTGAATGGTAACCTTCAGGGCCACCTAATGACGATGGATCACTCAAATTGCGTCCCGATTTAATACATCGTCCTCCAGCCGACTTGTCTCCATGGGTCTATTGCTGCCTCGGGCACCTTATGGCCGTTCTGCTGTGAGTCAAAGATTTTCGAATCGGACGAAAAACTGATAGTGAATTGTAACGGTCAGGGCGTCCTAATGACGATGGAACACTCAAATTGCGTCCCGATTCAATACATCGTCCTCCAGCAGACTTGTCTCCATGGGTCTATTGCTGCCTCGGTCACCTTATGGCCGTTCTGCTGTTAGTTAAAGATTTTCGAATCGGACGAAAAACTGATAGTGAATTGTAACATTCAGTGCCAACTAATGACGATGGACCACACAAATTGCGTCCCGATTCAATACCTCGTCCTCCAGCAGACTTGTCTCCATGGGTCTATTGCTGCCTCGGGCACGTTATGGCCGTTCTGCTGTGAGTCCAAGATTTTCGAATCGGACGAAAAACTGATAGTGAATTGTAACCGTTCAGGGCCACCTAATGACGATGGATCACTCAAATTGCGTCCCGATTCAATACATCGTCCTCCAGCAGACTTGTCTCCATGGGTCTATTGCTGCCTCGGGAACCTTATGGCCGTTCTGCTGTGAGTCAAAGATTTTCGAATCGGACGAAAAACTGATAGTGAATTGTAACGCTCAGGGCCACCTAATGACGATGGATCCCTCAAATTGCGCCCCGATTCAATACATCGTCCTCCAGCAGACTTGTCTCCATGGGTCTATTGCTGCCTCGGGCACGTTATGGCCGTTCTGCTGTGAGTCCAAGATTTTCGAATCGGACGAAAAACTGATAGTGAATTGTAACCGTTCAGGGCCACCTAATGACGATGGATCACTCAAATTGCGTCCCGATTCAATACATCGTCCTCCAGCAGACCTGTCTCCATGGGTCTATTGCTGCCTCGGGAACCTTATGGCCGTTCTGCTGTGAGTCAAAGATTTTCGAATCGGACGAAAAACTGATAGTGAAATGTAACATTCAGTGCCACCTAATGACGATGGACCACACAAATTGCGTCCCGATCCAATACATCGTCCTCCAGCCGACTTGACTCCATGGGTCTATTGCTGCCTCGGGCACCTTATGGCCGTTCTGCTGTGAGTCTAGATTATCGAATGGAACGAAAAACTGATAGTTAATTGTAACATTCAGGGCCTCCTAATGACGATGGAACACTCAAATTGCGTCCCGATTCAATACATCGTCCTCCAGCAGACTTGTCTCCATGGGTCTATTGCTGCCTCGGGCACCTTATGGCCGTTCTGCTGTGAGTCAAAGATTTACGAATCGGACGAAAAACTGATAGTGAATTGTAACGTTCAGGGCCATCCAATGACGATGGATCACTCAAATTGCGTCCCGATTCAACACATCGTCCTCCAGCAGACATGTCTCCATGTGTCTATTGCTGCCTCGGGCACCTTATGACCGTTCTGCTGTGAGTCAAAGATTTTCGAATCGGACGAAAAACTGATAGTGAATTGTAACGTTCAGGGCCTCCTAATGACGATGGAACACTCAAATTGCGTCCCGATTCAATACCTCGTCCTCCAGCAGACTTGTCTCCATGGGTCTATTGCTGCCTCGGGCACCTTATGGCCGTTCTGGTGTGAGTCAAAGATTTTCGAATCGGACGAAAAACTGATATTGAATTGTAACGCTCAGGGCCACCTAATGACGATGGATCACTCAAATTGCGTCCCGATTCAATACATCGTCCTCCAGCAGACTTGTCTCCATGGGTCTATTGCTGCCTCGGGCACGTTATGGCCGTTCTGCTGTGAGTCCAAGATTTTCGAATCGGACGAAAAACTGATAGTGAATTGCAACGTTGAGGGCGTCCTAATGACGATGGAACACTCAAATTGCGTCCCGATTCAATACCTCGTCCTCCAGCAGACTTGTCTCCATGGGTCTATTGCTGCCTCGGGCACCTTATGGGCGTTCTGCTGTGAGTCAAAGATTTTCGAATCGGACGAAAAACTGATAGTGAATTGTAACGTTCAGGGCCACCTAATGACGATGGATCACTGAAATTGCGTCCCGATTCAATACATCGTCCTCCAGCCGACTTGTCTCCATGGGTCTATTGCTGCCTCGGGCACCTTATGGCCGTTCTGCTGTGAGTCAAAGATTTTCGAATCGGACGAAAAACTGATAGTGAATTGTAACGGTCAGGGCCTCCTAATGACGATGGAACACTCAAATTGCGTCCCGATTCAATACATCGTCCTCCAGCAGACTTGTCTCCATGGTCTATTGCTGCCTCGGTCACCTTATGGCCGTTCTGCTGTGAGTCAAACATTTTCGAATCGGACGAAAAACTGATAGTGAATTGTAACGTTCAGGGCCTCCTAATGACGATGGAACACTCAAATTGCGTCCCGATTCAATACCTCGTCCTCCAGCAGACTTGTCTCAATGGGTCTATTGCTGCCTCGGGCACCTTATGGCCGTTCTGCTGTGAGTCAAAGATTTTCGAATCGGACGAAAAACTGATAGTGAATTGTAAGGTTCAGGGCCACCTAATGACGATGGATCACTCAAATTGCGTCCCGATTCAATACATCGTCCTCCAGCAGACTTGTCTCCATGGGTCTATTGCTGCCTCGGGCACGTTATGGCCGTTCTGCTGTGAGTCTAAGATTTTCGAATCGGACGAAAAACTGATAGTGAATTTAACGTTCAGGGCCACCTAATGACGATGGATCACTCAAATTGCGTCCCGATTCGATTCATCGTCCTCCAGCAGACTTGTCTCCATGGGTCTATAGCTGCCTCGGGCACCTTATGGTCGTTCTGCTGTGAGTCAAAGATTTTCGAATCGGACGAAAAACTGATAGTGAATTAGAACGTTCAGGGCCACCTAATGACGATGGATCACTCAAATTGCGTCCCGATTCAATACATCGTCCTCCAGCAGACTTGTCTCCATGGGTCTATTGCTGCCTCGGGCACCTTATGGCCGTTCTGCTGTGAGTCAAAGATTTTCGAATCGGACGAAAAACTGATAGTGAATTGTAACGTTCAGGGCCACCTAATGCCGATGGATCACTCAAATTGCGTCCCGATTCAATACATCGTCCTCCAGCAGACTTGTCTCCATGGGCCTATTGCTGCCCCGGGCACCTTATGGCCGTTCTGCTGTGAGTCAAAGGTTTTCGAATCGGACGAAAAACTGATAGTGAATTGTAACGTTCAGGGCCACCTAATGACGATAGATCACTCAAATTGCGTCCCAATTCAACACATCGTCCTCCAGCAGACTTGTCTCCATGGGGCTATTGCTGCCCCGGGCACCTTATGGCCGTTCTGCTGTGAGTCAAAGATTTTCGAATCGGACGAAAAACTGATAGTGAATTGTAACGTTCAGGGCCTCCTAATGACGATGGAACACTCAAATTGCGTCCCGATTCAATACCTCGTCCCCCAGCAGACTTGTCTCCATGGGTGTATTGCTGCCTCGGGCACCTTATGGCCGTTCTCCTGTGAGTCAAAGATTTTCGAATCGGACGAAAATCTGATAGTGAATTGTAAGGTTCAGGGCCACCTAATGACGATGGATCACGCAAATTGCGTCCCGATTCAATACATCGTCCTCCAGCAGACTTGTCTCCATGGGTCTATTGCTGCCTCGGGCACGTTATGGCCGTTCTGCTGTGAGTCTAAGATTTTCGAATCGGACGAAAAACTGATAGTGAATTGAAACGTTCAGGGCCACCTAATGACGATGGATCACTCAAATTGCGTCCCGATTCGATTCATCGTCCTCCAGCAGACTTGTCTCCATGTGTCTATTGCTGCCTCGGGCACCTTATGGTCGTTCTGCTGTGAGTCAAAGATTTTCGAATCGGACGAAAAACTGATAGTGAATGGTAACTTTCAGGGCCACCTAATGACGATGGATCAGTCAAATTGCGTCCCGATTTAATACATCGTCCTCCAGCAGACTTGTCTCAATGGGTCTATTGCTGCCTCGGGCACCTTATGGCCGTTCTGCTGTGAGTCAAAGATTTTCGAATCGGACGAAAAACTGATAGTGAATTGTAACGGTCAGGGCCTCCTAATGACGATGGAACACTCAAATTGCGTCCCGATTCAATACATCGTCCTCCAGCAGACTTGTCTCCATGGGTCTATTGCTGCCTCGGTCACCTTATGGCCGTTCTGCTGTTAGTTAAAGATTTTCGAATCGGACGAAAAACTGATAGTGAATTGTAACATTCAGTGCCACCTAATGACGATGGACCACACAAATTGCGTCCCGATCCAATACATCGTCCTCCAGCCGACTTGACTCCATGGGTCTATTGCTGCCTCGGGCACCTTATGGCCGTTCTGCTGTGAGTCTAGATTATCGAATGGAACGAAAAACTGATAGTTAATTGTAACATTCAGGGCCTCCTAATGACGATGGAACACTCAAATTGCGTCCCGATTCAATACATCGTCCTCCAGCAGACTTGTCTCCATGGGTCTATTGCTGCCTCGGGCACCTTATGGCCGTTCTGCTGTGAGTCAAAGATTTACGAATCGGACGAAAAACTGATAGTGAATTGTAACGTTCAGGGCCACCCAATGACGATGGATCACTCAAATTGCGTCCCGATTCAACACATCGTCCTCCAGCAGACATGTCTCCATGGGTCTATTGCTGCCTCGGGCACCTTATGACCGTTCTGCTGTGAGTCAAAGATTTTCGAATCGGACGAAAAACTGATAGTGAATTGTAACGTTCAGGGCCTCCTAATGACGATGGAACACTCAAATTGCGTCCCGATTCAATACCTCGTCCTCCAGCAGACTTGTTTCCATGGGTCTATTGCTGCCTCGGGCACCTTATGGCCGTTCTGGTGTGAGTCAAAGATTTTCGAATCGGACGAAAAACTGATATTGAATTGTAACGCTCAGGGCCACCTAATGACGATGGATCACTCAAATTGCGTCCCGAATCAATACATCGTCCTCCAGCAGACTTGTCTCCATGGGTCTATTGCTGCCTCGGGCACGTTATGGCCGTTCTGCTGTGAGTCCAAGATTTTCGAATCGGACGAAAAACTGATAGTGAATTGTAACGTTCAGGGCCACCTAATGACGATGGATCACTCAAATTGCGTCCCGATTCAATACATCGTCCTCCAGCAGACTTGTTTCCATAGGTCTATTGCTGCCTCGGGCACCTTATGGCCGTTCTGCTGTGAGTCAAAGATTTTCGAATCGGACGAAAAACTGATAGTGAATTGCAACGTTGAGGGCGTCCTAATGACGATGGAACACTCAAATTGCGTCCCGATTCAATACCTCGTCCTCCAGCAGACTTATCTCCATGGGTCTATTGCTGCCTCGGGCACCTTATGGGCGTTCTGCTGTGAGTCAAAGATTTTCGAATCGGACGAAAAACTGATAGTGAATTGTAACGTTCAGGGCCACCTAATGACGATGGATCACTCAAATTGCGTCCCGATTCGATTCATCGTCCTCCAGCAGACTTGTCTCCATGGGTCTATAGCTGCCTCGGGCACCTTATGGCCGTTCTGCTGTGAGTCAAAGGATTTCGAATCGGACGAAAAACTGATAGTGAATTGTAACGTTCAGGGCCACCTAATGACGATGGATCACTCAAATCGCGTCCCGATTCAACACATCGTCCTCCAGCAGACTTGTCTCCATGTTTCTATTGCTGCCTCGGGCACCTTATGGCCGTTCTGCTGTGAGTCAAAGATTTTCGAATCGGACGAAAAACTGATAGTGAATTGGACGTTCAGGGCCTCCTAATGACGATGGAACATTCAAATTGCGTCCCGATTCAATACTTCGTCCTCCAGCAGACTTGTCTCCATGGGTCTATTGCTGCCTCGGGCAACTTATGGCCGTTCTGCTGTGAGTCAAACATTTTCGAATCGGACGAAAAACTGATAGTGAATTGTAACGTTCAGGGCCTCCTAATGACGATGGAACACTCAAATTGCGTCCCGATTCAATACATCGTCCTCCAGCAGACTTGTCTCCATGGGTCTATTGCTGCCTTGGGCACCTTATGGTCGTTCTCCCGTGAGTCTAGATTATCGAATGGGACGAAAAACTGATGGTTAATTGTAACATTCAGGGCCTCCTAATGACGATGGAACACCCAAATTGCGTCCCGATTCAATACATCGTCCTCCAGCAGACTTGTCTCCATGGGTCTATTGCTGCCTCGGGCACCTTATGGCCGTTCTGCTATGAGTCCAAGATTTTCGAATCGGACGAAAAACTGATAGTGAATTGTAACGTTCAGGGCCACCTAATGACGATGGATCACTCAAAATGCGTCCCGATTCAATACATCGTCCTCCAGCAGACTTGTTTCCATGGGTCTATTGCTGCCTCGGGCACCTTATGGCCGTTCTGCTGTGAGTCAGAGATTTTCGAATCGGACGGAAAACTGATAGTGAATTGTAACGTTCAGGGCCACCTAATGCCGATGGATCACTCAAATTGCGTCCCGATTCAGTACATCGTCCTCCAGCAGACTTGTCTCCATGGGCCTATTGCTGCCCCGGGCACCTTATGGCCGTTCTGCTGTGAGTCAAAGGTTTTCGAATCGGACGAAAAACTGATAGTGAATTGTAACGTTCAGGGCCACCTAATGACGATGGATCACTCAAATTGCGTCCCAATTCAACACATCGTCCTCCAGCAGACTTGTCTCCATGGGGCTATTGCTGCCTCGGGCACCTTATGGCCGTTCTGCTGTGAGTCAAAGATTTTCGAATCGGACGAAAAACTGATAGTGAATTGTAACGTTCAGGGCCTCCTAATGACGATGGAACACTCAAATTGCGTCCCGATTCAATACCTCGTCCTCCAGCAGACTTGTCTCCATGGGTCTATTGCTGCCTCGGGCACCTTATGGCCGTTCTGCTGTGAGTCAAAGATTTTCGAATCGGACGAAAAACTGATAGTGAATTGTAACGCTCAGGGCCACCTAATGACGATGGATCACTCAAATTGCGTCCCGATTCAATACATCGTCCTCCAGCAGACTTGTCTCCATGGGTCTATTGCTGCCTCGGGCACCTTATGGTCGTTCTCCCGTGAGTCTAGATTATCGAATGGGACGAAAAACTGATGGTTAATTGTAACATTCAGGGACTCCTAATGACGATGGAACACTCAAATTGCGTCCCGATTCAATACATCGTCCTCCAGCCGACTTGTCTCCATTGGTCTATTGCTGCCTCGGGCACCTTATGGTCGTTCTGCTGTGAGTCAAAGATTTTCGAATCGGACGAAAAACTGATAGTGAATTGTAACGTTCAGGGCCACCTAATGCCGATGGATCACTCAAATTGCGTCCCGATTCAATACATCGTCCTCCAGCAGACTTGTCTCCATGGGCCTATTGCTGCCCCGGGCACCTTATGGCCGTTCTGCTGTGAGTCAAAGGTTTTCGAATCGGACGAAAAACTGATAGTGAATAGTAACGTTCAGGGCCACCTAATGACGATGGATCACTCAAATTGCGTCCCAATTCAACACATCGTCCTCCAGCAGACTTGTCTCCATGGGGCTATTGCTGCCTCGGGCACCTTATGGCCGTTCTGCTGTGAGTCAAAGATTTTCGAATCGGACGAAAAACTGATAGTGAATTGTAACGTTCAGGGCCTCCTAATGACGATGGAACACTCAAATTGCGTCCCGATTCAATACCTCGTCCTCCAGCAGACTTGTCTCCATGGGTCTATTGCTGCCTCGGGCACCTTATGGCCGTTCTGCTGTGAGTCAAAGATTTTCGAATCGGACGAAAAACTGATAGTGAATTGTAAGGTTCATGGCCACCTAATGACGATGGATCACTCAAATTGCGTCCCGATTCAATACATCGTCCTCCAGCAGACTTGTCTCCATGGGTCTATTGCTGCCTCGGGCACCTTATGGCCGTTCTGCTGTGAGTCTAAGATTTTCGAATCGGACGAAAAACTGATAGTGAATTGTAACGTTCAGGGCCACCTAATGACGATGGATCACTCAAATTGCGTCCCGATTCGATTCATCGTCCTCCAGCAGACTTGTCTCCATGGGTCTATAGCTGCCTCGGGCACCTTATGGTCGTTCTGCTGTGAGTCAAAGATTTTCGAATCGGACGAAAAACTGATAGTGAATGGTAACCTTCAGGGCCACCTAATGACGATGGATCACTCAAATTGCGTCCCGATTTAATACATCGTCCTCCAGCCGACTTGTCTCCATGGGTCTATTGCTGCCTCGGGCACCTTATGGCCGTTCTGCTGTGAGTCAAAGATTTTCGAATCGGACGAAAAACTGATAGTGAATTGTAACGGTCAGGGCCTCCTAATGACGATGGAACACTCAAATTGCGTCCCGATTCAATACATCGTCCTCCAGCAGACTTGTCTCCATGGGTCTATTGCTGCCTCGGGAACCTTATGGCCGTTCTGCTGTGAGTCAAAGATTTTCGAATCGGACGAAAAACTGATAGTGAATTGTAACATTCAGTGCCACCTAATGACGATGGACCACACAAATTGCGTCCCGATCCAATACATCGTCCTCCAGCCGACTTGACTCCATGGGTCTATTGCTGCCTCGGGCACCTTATGGCCGTTCTGCTGTGAGTCTAGATTATCGAATGGAACGAAAAACTGATAGTTAATTGTAACATTCAGGGCCTCCTAATGACGATGGAACACTCAAATTGCGTCCCGATTCAATACATCGTCCTCCAGCAGACTTGTCTCCATGGGTCTATTGCTGCCTCGGGCACCTTATGGCCGTTCTGCTGTGAGTCAAAGATTTACGAATCGGACGAAAAACTGATAGTGAATTGTAACGTTCAGGGCCACCCAATGACGATGGATCACTCAAATTGCGTCCCGATTCAACACATCGTCCTCCAGCAGACATGTCTCCATGGGTCTATTGCTGCCTCGGGCACCTTATGACCGTTCTGCTGTGAGTCAAAGATTTTCGAATCGGACGAAAAACTGATAGTGAATTGTAACGTTCAGGGCCTCCTAATGACGATGGAACACTCAAATTGCGTCCCAATTCAACACATCGTCCTCCAGCAGACTTGTCTCCATGGGGCTATTGCTGCCTCGGGCACCTTATGGCCGTTCTGCTGTGAGTCAAAGATTTACGAATCGGACGAAAAACTGATAGTGAATTGTAACTTTCAGGGCCACCCAATGACGATGGATCACTCAAATTGCGTCCCGATTCAACACATCGTCCTCCAGCAGACATGTCTCCATGGGTCTATTGCTGCCTCGGGCACCTTATGACCGTTCTGTTGTGAGTCAAAGATTTTCGAATCGGACGAAAAACTGATAGTGAATTGTAACGTTCAGGGCCTCCTAATGACGATGGATCACTCAAATTGCGTCCCAATTCAACACATCGTCCTCCAGCAGACTTGTCTCCATGGGGCTATTGCTGCCTCGGGCACGTTATGGCCGTTCTGCTGTGAGTCAAAGATTTTCGAATCGGACGAAAAACTGATAGTGAATTGTAACGTTCAGGGCCTCCTAATGACGATGGAACACTCAAATTGCGTCCCGATTCAATACCTCGTCCTCCAGCAGACTTGTCTCCATTGGTCTATTGCTGCCTCGGGCACCTTATGGCCGTTCTGCTGTGAGTCAAAGATTTTCGAATCGGACGAAAAACTGATAGTGAATTGTAACTTTTAGGGCCACCTAATGACGATGGATAACTCAAATTGCGTCCCGATTTAATACATCGTCCTCCAGCCGACTTGTTTCCATGGGTCTATTGCTGCCTCGGGCACCTTATGGCCGTTCTGCTGTGAGTCAAAGATTTTCGAATCGGACGAAAAACTGATAGTGAATTGTAACGGTCAGGGCCTCCTAATGACGATGGAACACTCAAATTGCGTCCCGATTCAATACATCGTCCTCCAGCAGACTTGTCTCCATGAGTCTATTGCTGCCTCGGTCACCTTATGGCCGATCTGCTGTGAGTCAAAGATTTTCGAATCGGACGAAAAACTGATAATGAATTGTAACATTCAGTGCCACCTAATGACGATGGACCACACAAATTGCGTCCCGATCCAATACATCGTCCTCCAGCCGACTTGACTCCATGGGTCTATTGCTGCCTCGGGCACCTTATGGCCGTTCTGCTGTGAGTCTAGATTATCGAATGGGACGAAAAACTGATAGTTAATTGTAACATTCAGGGCCTCCTAATGACGATGGAACACTCAAATTGCGTCCTGATTCAATACATCGTCCTCCAGCAGACTTGTCTCCATGGGTCTATTGCTGCCTCGGGCACCTTATGGCCGTTCTGCTGTGAGTCAAAGATTTTCGAATCGGACGAAAAACTGATAGTGAATTGTAACGTTCAGGGCCACCTAATGCCGATGGATCACTCGAATTGCGTCCCGATTCAATACATCGTCCTCCAGCAGACTTGTCTCCATGGGCCTATTGCTGCCCCGGGCACCTTATGGCCGTTCTGCTGTGAGTCAAAGGTTTTCGAATCGGACGAAAAACTGATAGTGAATTGTAACGTTCAGGGCCACCTAATGACGATGGATCACTCAAATTGCGTCCCAATTCAACACATCGTCCTCCAGCAGACTTGTCTCCATGGGGCTATTGCTGCCTCGGGCACCTTATGGCCGTTCTGCTGTGAGTCTAGATTATCGAATGGAACGAAAAACTGATAGTTAATTGTAACATTCAGGGCCTCCTAATGACGATGGAACACTCAAATTGCGTCCCGATTCAATACATCGTCCTCCAGCAGACTTGTCTCCATGGGTCTATTGCTGCCTCGGGCACCTTATGGCCGTTCTGCTGTGAGTCAAAGATTTACGAATCGGACGAAAAACTGATAGTGAATTGTAACGTTCAGGGCCACCCAATGACGATGGATCACTCAAATTGCGTCCCGATTCAACACATCGTCCTCCAGCAGACATGTCTCCATGGGTCTATTGCTGCCTCGGGCACCTTATGACCGTTCTGCTGTGAGTCAAAGATTTTCGAATCGGACGAAAAACTGATAGTGAATTGTAACGTTCAGGGCCTCCTAATGACGATGGAACACTCAAATTGCGTCCCAATTCAACACATCGTCCTCCAGCAGACTTGTCTCCATGGGGCTATTGCTGCCTCGGGCACCTTATGGCCGTTCTGCTGTGAGTCAAAGATTTACGAATCGGACGAAAAACTGATAGTGAATTGTAACTTTCAGGGCCACCCAATGACGATGGATCACTCAAATTGCGTCCCGATTCAACACATCGTCCTCCAGCAGACATGTCTCCATGGGTCTATTGCTGCCTCGGGCACCTTATGACCGTTCTGTTGTGAGTCAAAGATTTTCGAATCGGACGAAAAACTGATAGTGAATTGTAACGTTCAGGGCCTCCTAATGACGATGGATCACTCAAATTGCGTCCCAATTCAACACATCGTCCTCCAGCAGACTTGTCTCCATGGGGCTATTGCTGCCTCGGGCACGTTATGGCCGTTCTGCTGTGAGTCAAAGATTTTCGAATCGGACGAAAAACTGATAGTGAATTGTAACGTTCAGGGCCTCCTAATGACGATGGAACACTCAAATTGCGTCCCGATTCAATACCTCGTCCTCCAGCAGACTTGTCTCCATTGGTCTATTGCTGCCTCGGGCACCTTATGGCCGTTCTGCTGTGAGTCAAAGATTTTCGAATCGGACGAAAAACTGATAGTGAATTGTAACTTTTAGGGCCACCTAATGACGATGGATAACTCAAATTGCGTCCCGATTTAATACATCGTCCTCCAGCCGACTTGTTTCCATGGGTCTATTGCTGCCTCGGGCACCTTATGGCCGTTCTGCTGTGAGTCAAAGATTTTCGAATCGGACGAAAAACTGATAGTGAATTGTAACGGTCAGGGCCTCCTAATGACGATGGAACACTCAAATTGCGTCCCGATTCAATACATCGTCCTCCAGCAGACTTGTCTCCATGAGTCTATTGCTGCCTCGGTCACCTTATGGCCGATCTGCTGTGAGTCAAAGATTTTCGAATCGGACGAAAAACTGATAATGAATTGTAACATTCAGTGCCACCTAATGACGATGGACCACACAAATTGCGTCCCGATCCAATACATCGTCCTCCAGCCGACTTGACTCCATGGGTCTATTGCTGCCTCGGGCACCTTATGGCCGTTCTGCTGTGAGTCTAGATTATCGAATGGGACGAAAAACTGATAGTTAATTGTAACATTCAGGGCCTCCTAATGACGATGGAACACTCAAATTGCGTCCTGATTCAATACATCGTCCTCCAGCAGACTTGTCTCCATGGGTCTATTGCTGCCTCGGGCACCTTATGGCCGTTCTGCTGTGAGTCAAAGATTTTCGAATCGGACGAAAAACTGATAGTGAATTGTAACGTTCAGGGCCACCTAATGCCGATGGATCACTCGAATTGCGTCCCGATTCAATACATCGTCCTCCAGCAGACTTGTCTCCATGGGCCTATTGCTGCCCCGGGCACCTTATGGCCGTTCTGCTGTGAGTCAAAGGTTTTCGAATCGGACGAAAAACTGATAGTGAATTGTAACGTTCAGGGCCACCTAATGACGATGGATCACTCAAATTGCGTCCCAATTCAACACATCGTCCTCCAGCAGACTTGTCTCCATGGGGCTATTGCTGCCTCGGGCACCTTATGGCCGTTCTGCTGTGAGTCAAAGATTTTCGAATCGGACGAAAAACTGATAGTGAATTGTAACGTTCAGGGCCTCCTAATGACGATGGAACACTCAAATTGCGTCCCGATTCAATACCTCGTCCTCCAGCAGACTTGTCTCCATGGGTCTATTGCTGCCTCGGGCACCTTATGGCCGTTCTGCTGTGAGTCAAAGATTTTCGAATCGGACGAAAAACTGATAGTGAATTGTAAGGTTCAGGGCCACCTAATGACGATGGATCACTCAAATTGCGTCCCGATTCAATACATCGTCCTCCAGCAGACTTGTCTCCATGGGTCTATTGCTGCCTCGGGCACCTTATGGCCGTTCTGCTGTGAGTCTAAGATTTTCGAATCGGACGAAAAACTGATAGTGAATTGTAACGTTCAGGGCCACCTAATGACGATGGATCACTCAAATTGCGTCCCGATTCGATTCATCGTCCTCCAGCAGACTTGTCTCCATGGGTCTATAGCTGCCTCGGGCACCTTATGGTCGTTCTGCTGTGAGTCAAAGATTTTCGAATCGGACGAAAAACTGATAGTGAATGGTAACCTTCAGGGCCACCTAATGACGATGGATCACTCAAATTGCGTCCCGATTCAATACCTCGTCCTCCAGCAGACTTGTCTCCATGGGTCTATTGCTGCCTCGGGCACCTTATGGCCGTTCTGCTGTGAGTCAAAGATTTTCGAATCGGACGAAAAACTGATAGTGAATTGTAACGCTCAGGGCCACCTAATGACGATGGATCACTCAAATTGCGTCCCGATTCAATACATCGTCCTCCAGCATACTTGTCTCCATGGGTCTATTGCTGCCTCGGGCACCTTATGGTCGTTCTCCCGTGAGTCTAGATTATCGAATGGGACGAAAAACTGATGGTTAATTGTAACATTCAGGGACTCCTAATGACGATGGAACACTCAAATTGCGTCCCGATTCAATACATCGTCCTCCAGCCGACTTGTCTCCATTGGTCTATTGCTGCCTCGGGCACCTTATGGTCGTTCTGCTGTGAGTCAAAGATTTTCGAATCGGACGAAAAACTGATAGTGAATTGTAACTTTTAGGGCCACCTAATGACGATGGATAACTCAAATTGCGTCCCGATTTAATACATCGTCCTCCAGCCGACTTGACTCCATGGGTCTATTGCTGCCTCGGGCACCTTATGGCCGTACTGCTGTGAGTCTAGATTATCGAATGGGACGAAAAACTGATAGTTAATTGTAACATTCAGGGCCTCCTAATGACGATGGAACACTCAAATTGCGTCCTGATTCAATACATCGTCCTCCAGCAGACTTGTCTCCATGGGTCTATTGCTGCCTCGGGCACCTTATGGCCGTTCTGCTGTGAGTCAAAGATTTTCGAATCGGACGAAAAACTGATAGTGAATTGTAACGTTCAGGGCCACCTAATGCCGATGGATCACTCGAATTGCGTCCCGATTCAATACATCGTCCTCCAGCAGACTTGTCTCCATGGGCCTATTGCTGCCCCGGGCACCTTATGGCCGTTCTGCTGTGAGTCAAAGGTTTTCGAATCGGACGAAAAACTGATAGTGAATTGTAACGTTCAGGGCCACCTAATGACGATGGATCACTCAAATTGCGTCCCAATTCAACACATCGTCCTCCAGCAGACTTGTCTCCATGGGGCTATTGCTGCCTCGGGCACCTTATGGCCGTTCTGCTGTGAGTCAAAGATTTTCGAATCGGACGAAAAACTGATAGTGAATTGTAACGTTCAGGGCCTCCTAATGACGATGGAACACTCAAATTGCGTCCCGATTCAATACCTCGTCCTCCAGCAGACTTGTCTCCATGGGTCTATTGCTGCCTCGGGCACCTTATGGCCGTTCTGCTGTGAGTCAAAGATTTTCGAATCGGACGAAAAACTGATAGTGAATTGTAAGGTTCAGGGCCACCTAATGACGATGGATCACTCAAATTGCGTCCCGATTCAATACATCGTCCTCCAGCAGACTTGTCTCCATGGGTCTATTGCTGCCTCGGGCACCTTATGGCCGTTCTGCTGTGAGTCTAAGATTTTCGAATCGGACGAAAAACTGATAGTGAATTGTAACGTTCAGGGCCACCTAATGACGATGGATCACTCAAATTGCGTCCCGATTCGATTCATCGTCCTCCAGCAGACTTGTCTCCATGGGTCTATAGCTGCCTCGGGCACCTTATGGTCGTTCTGCTGTGAGTCAAAGATTTTCGAATCGGACGAAAAACTGATAGTGAATGGTAACCTTCAGGTCCACCTAATGACGATGGATCACTCAAATTGCGTCCCGATTTAATACATCGTCCTCCAGCCGACTTGTCTCCATGGGTCTATTGCTGCCTCGGGCACCTTATGGCCGTTCTGCTGTGAGTCAAAGATTTTCGAATCGGACGAAAAACTGATAGTGAATTGTAACGGTCAGGGCGTCCTAATGACGATGGAACACTCAAATTGCGTCCCGATTCAATACATCGTCCTCCAGCAGACTTGTCTCCATGGGTCTATTGCTGCCTCGGTCACCTTATGGCCGTTCTGCTGTTAGTTAAAGATTTTCGAATCGGACGAAAAACTGATAGTGAATTGTAACATTCAGTGCCAACTAATGACGATGGACCACACAAATTGCGTCCCGATTCAATACCTCGTCCTCCAGCAGACTTGTCTCCATGGGTCTATTGCTGCCTCGGGCACGTTATGGCCGTTCTGCTGTGAGTCCAAGATTTTCGAATCGGACGAAAAACTGATAGTGAATTGTAACCGTTCAGGGCCACCTAATGACGATGGATCACTCAAATTGCGTCCCGATTCAATACATCGTCCTCCAGCAGACTTGTCTCCATGGGTCTATTGCTGCGTCGGGAACCTTATGGCCGTTCTGCTGTGAGTCAAAGATTTTCGAATCGGACGAAAAACTGATAGTGAATTGTAACGCTCAGGGCCACCTAATGACGATGGATCCCTCAAATTGCGCCCCAATTCAATACATCGTCCTCCAGCAGACTTGTCTCCATGGGTCTATTGCTGCCTCAGGCACGATATGGCCGTTCTGCTGTGAGTCCAAGATTTTCGAATCGGGCGAAAAACTGATAGTGAATTGTAACCGTTCAGGGCCACCTAATGACGATGGATCACTCAAATTGCGTCCCGATTCAATACATCGTCCTCCAGCAGACCTGTCTCCATGGGTCTATTGCTGCCTCGGGAACCTTATGGCCGTTCTGCTGTGAGTCAAAGATTTTCGAATCGGACGAAAAACTGATAGTGAAATGTAACATTCAGTGCCACCTAATGACGATGGACCACACAAATTGCGTCCCGATCCAATACATCGTCCTCCAGCCGACTTGTCTCCATGGGTCTATTGCTGCCTCGGGCACCTTATGGCCGTTCTGCTGTGAGTCTAGATTATCGAATGGAACGAAAAACTGATAGTTAATTGTAACATTCAGGGCCTCCTAATGACGATGGAACACTCAAATTGCGTCCCGATTCAATACATCGTCCTCCAGCAGACTTGTCTCCATGGGTCTATTGCTGCCTCGGGCACCTTATGGCCGTTCTGCTGTGAGTCAAAGATTTACGAATCGGACGAAAAACTGATAGTGAATTGTAACGTTCAGGGCCATCCAATGACGATGGATCACTCAAATTGCGTCCCGATTCAACACATCGTCCTCCAGCAGACATGTCTCCATGGGTCTATTGCTGCCTCGGGCACCTTATGACCGTTCTGCTGTGAGTCAAAGATTTTCGAATCGGACGAAAAACTGATAGTGAATTGTAACGTTCAGGGCCTCCTAATGACGATGGAACACTCAAATTGCGTCCCGATTCAATACCTCGTCCTCCAGCAGACTTGTCTCCATGGGTCTATTGCTTCCTCGGGCACCTTATGGCCGTTCTGGTGTGAGTCAAAGATTTTCGAATCGGACGAAAAACTGATATTGAATTGTAACGCTCAGGGCCACCTAATGACGATGGATCACTGAAATTGCGTCCCGATTCAATACATCGTCCTCCAGCAGACTTGTCTCCATGGGTCTATTGCTGCCTCGGGAACGTTATGGCCGTTCTGCTGTGAGTCCAAGATTTTCGAATCGGACGAAAAACTGATAGTGAATTGTAACGTTCAGGGCCACCTAATGACGATGGATCACTCAAATTGCGTCCCGATTCAATACATCGTCCTCCAGCAGACTTGTCTCCATGGGTCTATTGCTGCCTCGGGCACCTTATGGCCGTTCTGCTGTGAGTCAAAGATTTTCGAATCGGACGAAAAACTGATAGTGAATTGCAACGTTGAGGGCGTCCTAATGACGATGGAACACTGAAATTGCGTCCCGATTCAATACCTCGTCCTCCAGCAGACTTATCTCCATGGGTCTATTGCTGCCTCGGGCACCTTATGGGCGTTCTGCTGTGAGTCAAAGATTTTCGAATCGGACGACATACTGATAGTGAATTGTAACGTTCAGGGCCACCTAATGACGATGGATCACTGAAATTGCGTCCCGATTCAATACATCGTCCTCCAGCCGACTTGTCTCCATGGGTCTATTGCTGCCTCGGGCACCTTATGGCCGTTCTGCTGTGAGTCAAAGATTTTCGAATCGGACGAAAAACTGATAGTGAATTGTAACGGTCAGGGCCTCCTAATGACGATGGAACACTCAAATTGCGTCCCGATTCAATACATCGTCCTCCAGCAGACTTGTCTCCATGGGTCTATTGCTGCCTCGGTCACCTTATGGCCGTTCTGCTGTGAGTCAAACATTTTCGAATCGGACGATAAACTGATAGTGAATTGTAACGTTCAGGGCCTCCTAATGACGATGGAACACTCAAATTGCGTCCCGATTCAATACCTCGTCCTCCAGCAGACTTGTCTCAATGGGTCTATTGCTGCCTCGGGCACCTTATGGCCGTTCTGCTGTGAGTCAAAGATTTTCGAATCGGACGAAAAACTGATAGTGAATTGTAAGGTTCAGGGCCACCTAATGACGATGGATCACTCAAATTGCGTCCCGATTCAATACATCGTCCTCCAGCAGACTTGTCTCCATGGGTCTATTGCTGCCTCGGGCACGTTATGGCCGTTCTGCTGTGAGTCTAAGATTTTCGAATCGGACGAAAAACTGATAGTGAATTGTAACGTTCAGGGCCACCTAATGACGATGGATCACTCAAATTGCGTCCCGATTCGATTCATCGTCCTCCAGCAGACTTGTCTCCATGGGTCTATAGCTGCCTCGGGCACCTTATGGTCGTTCTGCTGTGAGTCAAAGATTTTCGAATCGGACGAAAAACTGATAGTGAATTGTAACGTTCAGGGCCACCTAATGACGATGGATCACTCAAATTGCGTCCCGATTCAATACATCGTCCTCCAGCAGACTTGTCTCCATGGGTCTATTGCTGCCTCGGGCACCTTATGGCCGTTCTGCTGTGAGTCAAAGATTTTCGAATCGGACGAAAAACTGATAGTGAATTGTAACGTTCAGGGCCACCTAATGCCGATGGATCACTCAAATTGCGTCCCGATTCAATACATCGTCCTCCAGCAGACTTGTCTCCATGGGCCTATTGCTGCCCCGGGCACCTTATGGCCGTTCTGCTGTGAGTCAAAGGTTTTCGAATCGGACGAAAAACTGATAGTGAATTGTAACGTTCAGGGCCACCTAATGACGATAGATCACTCAAATTGCGTCCCAATTCAACACATCGTCCTCCAGCAGACTTGTCTCCATGGGGCTATTGCTGCCCCGGGCACCTTATGGCCGTTCTGCTGTGAGTCAAAGATTTTCGAATCGGACGAAAAACTGATAGTGAATTGTAACGTTCAGGGCCTCCTAATGACGATGGAACACTCAAATTGCGTCCCGATTCAATACCTCGTCCCCCAGCAGACTTGTCTCCATGGGTGTATTGCTGCCTCGGGCACCTTATGGCCGTTCTCCTGTGAGTCAAAGATTTTCGAATCGGACGAAAATCTGATAGTGAATTGTAAGGTTCAGGGCCACCTAATGACGATGGATCACGCAAATTGCGTCCCGATTCAATACATCGTCCTCCAGCAGACTTGTCTCCATGGGTCTATTGCTGCCTCGGGCACGTTATGGCCGTTCTGCTGTGAGTCTAAGATTTTCGAATCGGACGAAAAACTGATAGTGAATTGAAACGTTCAGGGCCACCTAATGACGATGGATCACTCAAATTGCGTCCCGATTCGATTCATCGTCCTCCAGCAGACTTGTCTCCATGGGTCTATTGCTGCCTCGGGCACCTTATGGTCGTTCTGCTGTGAGTCAAAGATTTTCGAATCGGACGAAAAACTGATAGTGAATGGTAACTTTCAGGGCCACCTAATGACGATGGATCAGTCAAATTGCGTCCCGATTTAATACATCGTCCTCCAGCCGACTTGTCTCCATGGGTCTATTGCTGCCTCGGGCACCTTATGGCCGTTCTGCTGTGAGTCAAAGATTTTCGAATCGGACGAAAAACTGATAGTGAATTGTAACGGTCAGGGCCTCCTAATGACGATGGAACACTCAAATTGCGTCCCGATTCAATACATCGTCCTCCAGCAGACTTGTCTCCATGGGTCTATTGCTGCCTCGGTCACCTTATGGCCGTTCTGCTGTTAGTTAAAGATTTTCGAATCGGACGAAAAACTGATAGTGAATTGTAACATTCAGTGCCACCTAATGACGATGGACCACACAAATTGCGTCCCGATCCAATACATCGTCCTCCAGCCGACTTGACTCCATGGGTCTATTGCTGCCTCGGGCACCTTATGGCCGTTCTGCTGTGAGTCTAGATTATCGAATGGAACGAAAAACTGATAGTTAATTGTAACATTCAGGGCCTCCTAATGACGATGGAACACTCAAATTGCGTCCCGATTCAACACATCGTCCTCCAGCAGACATGTCTCCATGGGTCTATTGCTGCCTCGGGCACCTTATGACCGTTCTGCTGTGAGTCAAAGATTTTCGAATCGGACGAAAAACTGATAGTGAATTGTAACGTTCAGGGCCTCCTAATGACGATGGAACACTCAAATTGCGTCCCGATTCAATACCTCGTCCTCCAGCAGACTTGTCTCCATGGGTCTATTGCTGCCTCGGGCACCTTATGGCCGTTCTGGTGTGAGTCAAAGATTTTCGAATCGGACGAAAAACTGATATTGAATTGTAACGCTCAGGGCCACCTAATGACGATGGATCACTCAAATTGCGTCCCGATTCAATACATCGTCCTCCAGCAGACTTGTCTCCATGGGTCTATTGCTGCCTCGGGCACGTTATGGCCGTTCTGCTGTGAGTCCAAGATTTTCGAATCGGACGAAAAACTGATAGTGAATTGTAACGTTCAGGGCCACCTAATGACGATGGATCACTCAAATTGCGTCCCGATTCAATACATCGTCCTCCAGCAGACTTGTCTCCATGGGTCTATTGCTGCCTCGGGCACCTTATGGCCGTTCTGCTGTGAGTCAAAGATTTTCGAATCGGACGAAAAACTGATAGTGAATTGCAACGTTGAGGGCGTCCTAATGACGATGGAACACTCAAATTGCGTCCCGATTCAATACCTCGTCCTCCAGCAGACTTATCTCCATGGGTCTATTGCTGCCTCGGGCACCTTATGGGCGTTCTTTTGTGAGTCAAAGATTTTCGAATCGGACGAAAAACTGATAGTGAATTGTAACGTTCAGGGCCACCTAATGACGATGGATCACTGAAATTGCGTCCCGATTCAATACATCGTCCTCCAGCCGACTTGTCTCCATGGGTCTATTGCTGCCTCGGGCACCTTATGGCCGTTCTGCTGTGTGTCAAAGATTTTCGAATCGGACGAAAAACTGATAGTGAATTGTAACGGTCAGGGCCTCCTAATGACGATGGGCACTCAAATTGCGTCCCGATTCAATACATCGTCCTCCAGCAGACTTGTCTCCATGGGTCTATTGCTGCCTCGGTCACCTTATGGCCGTTCTGCTGTGAGTCAAACATTTTCGAATCGGACGAAAAACTGATAGTGAATTGTAACGTTCAGGGCCTCCTAATGACGATGGAACACTCAAATTGCGTCCCGATTCAATACCTCGTCCTCCAGCACACTTGTCTCAATGGGTCTATTGCTGCCTCGGGCACCTTATGGCCGTTCTGCTGTGAGTCAAAGATTTTCGAATCGGACGAAAAACTGATAGTGAATTGTAAGGTTCAGGGCCACCTAATGACGATGGATCACTCAAATTGCGTCCCGATTCAATACATCGTCCTCCAGCAGACTTGTCTCCATGGGTCTATTGCTGCCTCGGGCACGTTATGGCCGTTCTGCTGTGAGTCTAAGATTTTCGAATCGGACGAAAAACTGATAGTGAATTGTAACGTTCAGGGCCACCTAATGACGATGGATCACTCAAATTGCGTCCCGATTCGATTCATCGTCCTCCAGCAGAGTTGTCTCCATGGGTCTATAGCTGCCTCGGGCACCTTATGGTCGTTCTGCTGTGAGTCAAAGATTTTCGAATCGGACGAAAAACTGATAGTGAATTGTAACGTTCAGGGCCACCTAATGACGATGGATCACTCAAATTGCGTCCCGATTCAATACATCGTCCTCCAGCAGACTTGTCTCCATGGGTCTATTGCTGCCTCGGGCACCTTATGGCCGTTCTGCTGTGAGTCAAAGATTTTCGAATCGGACGAAAAACTGATAGTGAATTGTAACTTTCAGGGCCACCTAATGACGATGGATCAGTCAAATTGCGTCCCGATTTAATACATCGTCCTCCAGCCGACTTGTCTCCATGGGTCTATTGCTGCCTCGGGCACCTTATGCCGTTCTGCTGTGAGTCAAAGATTTTCGAATCGGACGAAAAACTGATAGTGAATTGTAACGGTCAGGGCCTCCTAATGACGATGGATCACTCAAATTGCGTCCCGATTCAATACATCGTCCTCCAGCAGACTTGTCTCCATGGGTCTATTGCTGCCTCGGTCACCTTATGGCCGTTCTGCTGTTAGTTAAAGATTTTCGAATCGGACGAAAAACTGATAGTGAATTGTAACATTCAGTGCCACCTAATGACGATGGACCACACAAATTGCGTCCCGATCCAATACATCGTCCTCCAGCCGACTTGACTCCATGGGTCTATTGCTGCCTCGGGCACCTTATGGCCGTTCTGCTGTGAGTCTAGATTATCGAATGGAACGAAAAACTGATAGTTAATTGTAACATTCAGGGCCTCCTAATGACGATGGAACACTCAAATTGCGTCCCGATTCAATACATCGTCCTCCAGCAGACTTGTCTCCATGGGTCTATTGCTGCCTCGGGCACCTTATGGCCGTTCTGCTGTGAGTCAAAGATTTACGAATCGGACGAAAAACTGATAGTGAATTGTAACGTTCAGGGCCATCCAATGACGATGGATCACTCAAATTGCGTCCCGATTCAACACATCGTCCTCCAGCAGACATGTCTCCATGGGTCTATTGCTGCCTCGGGCACCTTATGACCGTTCTGCTGTGAGTCAAAGATTTTCGAATCGGACGAAAAACTGATAGTGAATTGTAACGTTCAGGGCCTCCTAATGACGATGGAACACTCAAATTGCGTCCCGATTCAATACCTCGTCCTCCAGCAGACTTGTCTCCATGGGTCTATTGCTGCCTCGGGCACCTTATGGCCGTTCTGGTGTGAGTCAAAGATTTTCGAATCGGACGAAAAACTGATATTGAATTGTAACGCTCAGGGCCACCTAATGACGATGGATCACTCAAATTGCGTCCCGATTCAATACATCGTCCTCCAGCAGACTTGTCTCCATGGGTCTATTGCTGCCTCGGGCACGTTATGGCCGTTCTGCTGTGAGTCAAAGATTTTCGAATCGGACGAAAAACTGATAGTGAATTGTAACGTTCAGGGCCACCTAATGACGATGGATCACTCAAATTGCGTCCCGATTCAATACATCGTCCTCCAGCAGACTTGTCTCCATGGGTCTATTGCTGCCTCGGGCACCTTATGGCCGTTCTGCTGTGAGTCAAAGATTTTCGAATCGGACGAAAAACTGATAGTGAATTGCAACGTTGAGGGCGTCCTAATGACGATGGAACACTCAAATTGCGTCCCGATTCAATACCTCGTCCTCCAGCAGACTTATCTCCATGGGTCTATTGCTGCCTCGGACACGTTATGGGCGTTCTGCTGTGAGTCAAAGATTTTCGAATCGGACGAAAAACTGATAGTGAATTGTAACGTTCAGGGCCACCTAATGACGATGGATCACTGAAATTGCGTCCCGATTCAATACATCGTCCTCCAGCAGACTTGTCTCCATGGGTCTATTGCTGCCTCGGGCACGTTATGGCCGTTCTGCTGTGAGTCTAAGATTTTCGAATCGGACGAAAAACTGATAGTGAATTGTAACGTTCAGGGCCACCTAATGACGATGGATCACTCAAATTGCGTCCCGATTCGATTCATCGTCCTCCAGCAGACTTGTCTCCATGGGTCTATAGCTGCCTCGGGCACCTTATGGTCGTTCTGCTGTGAGTCAAAGATTTTCGAATCGGACGAAAAACTGATAGTGAATTGTAACGTTCAGGGCCACCTAATGACGATGGATCACTCAAATTGCGTCCCGATTCAATACATCGTCCTCCAGCAGACTTGTCTCCATGGGTCTATTGCTGCCTCGGGAACCTTATGGCCGTTCGGCTGTGAGTCAAAGATTTTCGAATCGGACGAAAAACTGATAGTGAATTGTAACGTTCAGGGCCACCTAATGCCGATGGATCACTCAAATTGCGTCCCGATTCAATACATCGTCCTCCAGCAGACTTGTCTCCATGGGCCTATTGCTGCCCCGGGCACCTTATGGCCGTTCTGCTGTGAGTCAAAGGTTTTCGAATCGGACGAAAAACTGATAGTGAATTGGAACGTTCAGGGCCACCTAATGACGATAGATCACTCAAATTGCGTCCCAATTCAACACATCGTCCTCCAGCAGACTTGTCTCCATGGGGCTATTGCTGCCCCGGTCACCTTATGGCCGTTCTGCTGTGAGTCAAAGATTTTCGAATCGGACGAAAAACTGATAGTGAATTGTAACGTTCAGGGCCTCCTAATGACGATGGAACACTCAAATTGCGTCCCGATTCAATACCTCGTCCCCCAGCAGACTTGTCTCCATGGGTGTATTGCTGCCTCGGGCACCTTATGGCCGTTCTCCTGTGAGTCAAAGATTTTCGAATCGGACGAAAATCTGATAGTGAATTGTAAGGTTCAGGGCCACCTAATGACGATGGATCACGCAAATTGCGTCCCGATTCAATACATCGTCCTCCAGCAGACTTGTCTCCATGGGTCTATTGCTGCCTCGGGCACGTTATGGCCGTTCTGCTGTGAGTCTAAGATTTTCGAATCGGACGAAAAACTGATAGTGAATTGAAACGTTCAGGGCCACCTAATGACGATGGATCACTCAAATTGCGTCCCGATTCGATTCATCGTCCTCCAGCAGACTTGTCTCCATGGGTCTATTGCTGCCTCGGGCACCTTATGGTCGTTCTGCTGTGAGTCAAAGATTTTCGAATCGGACGAAAAACTGATAGTGAATGGTAACTTTCAGGGCCACCTAATGACGATGGATCAGTCAAATTGCGTCCCGATTTAATACATCGTCCTCCAGCCGACTTGTCTCCATGGGTCTATTGCTGCCTCGGGCACCTTATGGCCGTTCTGCTGTGAGTCAAAGATTTTCGAATCGGACGAAAAACTGATAATGAATTGTAACGGTCAGGGCCTCCTAATGACGATGGAACACTCAAATTGCGTCCCGATTCAATACATCGTCCTCCAGCAGACTTGTCTCCATGGGTCTATTGCTGCCTCGGTCACCTTATGGCCGTTCTGCTGTTAGTTAAAGATTTTCGAATCGGACGAAAAACTGATAGTGAATTGTAACATTCAGTGCCACCTAATGACGATGGACCACACAAATTGCGTCCCGATCCAATACATCGTCCTCCAGCCGACTTGACTCCATGGGTCTATTGCTGCCTCGGGCACCTTATGGCCGTTCTGCTGTGAGTCTAGATTATCGAATGGAACGAAAAACTGATAGTTAATTGTAACATTCAGGGCCTCCTAATGACGATGGAACACTCAAATTGCGTCCCGATTCAATACATCGTCCTCCAGCAGACTTGTCTCCATGGGTCTATTGCTGCCTCGGGCACCTTATGGCCGTTCTGCTGTGAGTCAAAGATTTACGAATCGGACGAAAAACTGATAGTGAATTGTAACGTTCAGGGCCACCCAATGACGATGGATCACTCAAATTGCGTCCCGATTCAACACATCGTCCTCCAGCAGACATGTCTCCATGGGTCTATTGCTGCCTCGGGCACCTTATGACCGTTCTGCTGTGAGTCAAAGATTTTCGAATCGGACGAAAAACTGATAGTGAATTGTAACGTTCAGGGCCTCCTAATGACGATGGAACACTCAAATTGCGTCCCGATTCAATACCTCGTCCTCCAGCAGACTTGTCTCCATGGGTCTATTGCTGCCTCGGGCACCTTATGGCCGTTCTGGTGTGAGTCAAAGATTTTCGAATCGGACGAAAAACTGATATTGAATTGTAACGCTCAGGGCCACCTAATGACGATGGATCACTCAAATTGCGTCCCGAATCAATACAACGTCCTCCAGCAGACTTGTCTCCATGGGTCTATTGCTGCCTCGGGCACGTTATGGCCGTTCTGCTGTGAGTCCAAGATTTTCGAATCGGACGAAAAACTGATAGTGAATTGTAACGTTCAGGGCCACCTAATGACGATGGATCACTCAAATTGCGTCCCGATTCAATACATCGTCCTCCAGCAGACTTGTCTCCATGGGTCTATTGCTGCCTCGGGCACCTTATGGCCGTTCTGCTGTGAGTCAAAGATTTTCGAATCGGACGAAAAACTGATAGTGAATTGCAACGTTGAGGGCGTCCTAATGACGATGGAACACTCAAATTGCGTCCCGATTCAATACCTCGTCCTCCAGCAGACTTATCTCCATGGGTCTATTGCTGCCTCGGGCACCTTAAGGGCGTTCTGCTGTGAGTCAAAGATTTTCGAATCGGACGAAAAACTGATAGTGAATTGTAACGTTCAGGGCCACCTAATGACGATGGATCACTCAAATTGCGTCCCGATCGATTCATCGTCCTCCAGCAGACTTGTCTCCATGGGTCTATAGCTGCCTCGGGCACCTTATGGTCGTTCTGCTGTGAGTCAAAGATTTTCGAATCGGACGAAAAACTGATAGTGAATGGTAACTTTCAGGGCCACCTAATGACGATGGATCACTCAAATTGCGTCCCGATTCAATACATCGTCCTCCAGCAGACTTGTCTCCATGGGTCTATTGCTGCCTCGGGAACCTTATGGCCGTTCTGCTGTGAGTCAAAGATTTTCGAATCGGACGAAAAACTGATAGTGAATTGTAACGTTCAGGGCCACCTAATGACGATGGATCACTCAAATTGCGTCCCGATTCAATACATCGTCCTCCAGCAGACTTGTCTCCATGGGTCTATTGCTGCCTCGGGCACCTTATGGCCGTTCGGCTGTGAGTCAAAGATTTTCGAATCGGACGAAAAACTGATAGTGAATTGTAACGTTCAGGGCCACCTAATGCCGATGGATCACTCAAATTGCGTCCCGATTCAATACATCGTCCTCCAGCAGACTTGTCTCCATGGGCCTATTGCTGCCCCGGGCACCTTATGGCCGTTCTGCTGTGAGTCAAAGGTTTTCGAATCGGACGAAAAACTGATGGTGAATTGTAACGTTCAGGGCCACCTAATGACGATAGATCACTCAAATTGCGTCCCAATTCAACACATCGTCCTCCAGCAGACTTGTCTCCATGGGGCTATTGCTGCCCCGGTCACCTTATGGCCGTTCTGCTGTGAGTCAAAGATTTTCGAATCGGACGAAAAACTGATAGTGAATTGTAACGTTCAGGGCCTCCTAATGACGATGGAACACTCAAATTGCGTCCCGATTCAATACCTCGTCCCCCAGCAGACTTGTCTCCATGGGTGTATTGCTGCCTCGGGCACCTTATGGCCGTTCTCCTGTGAGTCAAAGATTTTCGAATCGGACGAAAATCTGATAGTGAATTGTAAGGTTCAGGGCCACCTAATGACGATGGATCACGCAAATTGCGTCCCGATTCAATACATCGTCCTCCAGCAGACTTGTCTCCATGGGTCTATTGCTGCCTCGGGCACGTTATGGCCGTTCTGCTGTGAGTCTAAGATTTTCGAATCGGACGAAAAACTGATAGTGAATTGAAACGTTCAGGGCCACCTAATGACGATGGATCACTCAAATTGCGTCCCGATTCGATTCATCGTCCTCCAGCAGACTTGTCTCCATGGGTCTATTGCTGCCTCGGGCACCTTATGGTCGTTCTGCTGTGAGTCAAAGATTTTCGAATCGGACGAAAAACTGATAGTGAATGGTAACTTTCAGGGCCACCTAATGACGATGGATCAGTCAAATTGCGTCCCGATTTAATACATCGTCCTCCAGCCGACTTGTCTCCATGGGTCTATTGCTGCCTCGGGCACCTTATGGCCGTTCTGCTGTGAGTCAAAGATTTTCGAATCGGACGAAAAACTGATAATGAATTGTAACGGTCAGGGCCTCCTAATGACGATGGAACACTCAAATTGCGTCCCGATTCAATACATCGTCCTCCAGCAGACTTGTCTCCATGGGTCTATTGCTGCCTCGGTCACCTTATGGCCGTTCTGCTGTTAGTTAAAGATTTTCGAATCGGACGAAAAACTGATAGTGAATTGTAACATTCAGTGCCACCTAATGACGATGGACCACACAAATTGCGTCCCGATCCAATACATCGTCCTCCAGCCGACTTGACTCCATGGGTCTATTGCTGCCTCGGGCACCTTATGGCCGTTCTGCTGTGAGTCTAGATTATCGAATGGAACGAAAAACTGATAGTTAATTGTAACATTCAGGGCCTCCTAATGACGATGGAACACTCAAATTGCGTCCCGATTCAATACATCGTCCTCCAGCAGACTTGTCTCCATGGGTCTATTGCTGCCTCGGGCACCTTATGGCCGTTCTGCTGTGAGTCAAAGATTTACGAATCGGACGAAAAACTGATAGTGAATTGTAACGTTCAGGGCCACCCAATGACGATGGATCACTCAAATTGCGTCCCGATTCAACACATCGTCCTCCAGCAGACATGTCTCCATGGGTCTATTGCTGCCTCGGGCACCTTATGACCGGTCTGCTGTGAGTCAAAGATTTTCGAATCGGACGAAAAACTGATAGTGAATTGTAACGTTCAGGGCCTCCTAATGACGATGGAACACTCAAATTGCGTCCCGATTCAATACCTCGTCCTCCAGCAGACTTGTCTCCATGGGTCTATTGCTGCCTCGGGCACCTTATGGCCGTTCTGGTGTGAGTCAAAGATTTTCGAATCGGACGAAAAACTGATATTGAATTGTAACGCTCAGGGCCACCTAATGACGATGGATCACTCAAATTGCGTCCCGAATCAATACATCGTCCTCCAGCAGACTTGTCTCCATGGGTCTATTGCTGCTTCGGGCACGTTATGGCCGTTCTGCTGTGAGTCCAAGATTTTCGAATCGGACGAAAAACTGATAGTGAATTGTAACGTTCAGGGCCACCTAATGACGATGGATCACTCAAATTGCGTCCCGATTCAATACATCGTCCTCCAGCAGACTTGTCTCCATGGGTCTATTGCTGCCTCGGGCACCTTATGGCCGTTCTGCTGTGAGTCAAAGATTTTCGAATCGGACGAAAAACTGATAGTGAATTGCAACGTTGAGGGCGTCCTAATGACGATGGAACACTCAAATTGCGTCCCGATTCAATACCTCGTCCTCCAGCAGACTTGTCTCCATGGGTCTATTGCTGCCTCGGGCACCTTATGGCCGTTCTGGTCTTAGTCAAAGATTTTCGAATCGGACGAAAAACAGATATTGAATTGTAACGCTCAGGGCCACCTAATGACGATGGATCACTCAAATTGCGTCCCGAATCAATACATCGTCCTCCAGCAGACTTGTCTCCATGGGTCTATTGCTGCCTCGGGCACGTTATGGCCGTTCTGCTGTGAGTCCAAGATTTTCGAATCGGACGAAAAACTGATAGTGAATTGTAACGTTCAGGGCCACCTAATGACGATGGATCACTCAAATTGCGTCCCGATTCAATACATCGTCCTCCAGCAGACTTGTCTCCATGGGTCTATTGCTGCCTCGGGCACCTAATGGCCGTTCTGCTGTGAGTCAAAGATTTTCGAATCGGACGAAAAACTGATAGTGAATTGCAACGTTGAGGGCGTCCTAATGACGATGGAACACTCAAATTGCGTCCCGATTCAATACCTCGTCCTCCAGCAGACTTATCTCCATGGGTCTATTGCTGCCTCGGGCACCTTATGGGCGTTCTGCTGTGAGTCAAAGATTTTCGAATCGGACGAAAAACTGATAGTGAATTGTAACGTTCAGGGCCAGCTAATGACGATGGATCACTCAAATTGCGTCCCGATTCAATACATCGTCCTCCAGCAGACTTGTCTCCATGGGTCTATTGCTGCCTCGGGCACCTCATGGTCGTTCTCCCGTGAGTCTGGATTATCGAATGGGACGAAAAACTGATAGTTAATTGTAACATTCAGGGCCTCCTAATGACGATGGAACACTCAAATTGCGTCCCGATTCAATACATCGTCCTCCAGCAGACTTGTCTCCATGGGTCTGTTGCTGCCTCGGGCACATTATGGCCGTTCTCCCGTGAGTCAAAGATTTTCGAATCGGACGAAAAACTGATAGTGAATTGTAACGTTCAGGGCCACCTAATGACGATGGATTACTCAAATTGCTTCCCGATTCAATATATCGTCCTCCAGCAGACTTGTCTCCATGGGTCTATTGCTGCCTCGGGCACCTTATGGCCGTTCTGCTGTGAGTCAAAGATTTTCGAATTGGACGAAAAACTGATAGTGAATTGTAACGTTCAGGGCCTCCTAATGACGATGGAACACTCAAATTGCGTCCCGATTCAATTCCTTGTCCTCCAGCAGACTTGTTTCCATGGGTCAATTGCTGCCTCGGGAACCTTATGGCCGTTCTGCTGTGAGTCAAAGATTTTCGAATTGGACGAAAACCTGATAGTGAATTGTAACGTTCAGGGCCACTTAATGGCGATGGATCACTCAAATTGCATCCCCATTCAATACATCGTCCTCCAGCAGAATTGTCTCCATGGGTCTATTGCTGCCTCGGGAACCTTATGGCCGTTATGCTGTGAGTCAAAGATTTTCGAATCGGACAAAAAACTGATAGTGAATTGTAACGTTCAGGGCCTCATAATGACGATGGAACACTCAAATTGCGTACCGATTCAATACCTCGTCCTCCAGCAGACTTGACTCCATGGGTCTATTGTTGCTTCGGGCACCTTATGGTCGTTCTCCCGTGAGTCTAGATTATCGAATGGGACAAAAAACTGATAGTGAATTGTAACGTTCAGGGCCTCCTAATGACGATGGAACACTCAAATTGCGTCCCGATTCAATACATCGTCCTCCAGCAGACTTGTCTCCATGTGTCTATTGTTTCCTCGGGCACCTTAAGTCGTTCTCCCGTGAGTCTAGATTATCGAATGGGACGAAAAACTGATAGTCAATTGTAACATTCAGGGCCAACTAATGACGATGGATCACTCAAATTGCGTCCCGATTCAATACATCGTCCTCCAGCCGACTTGTCTCCATGGGTCTATTGCTGCCTCGGGCACCTTATGGCCGTTCTGCTGTGAGTCAAAGAATATCGAATCGGACGAAAAACTGATAGTGAATTGTAACGTTCAGGGCCACCTAATGACGATGGATCACTCAAATTGCGTCCCGATTCAATACATCGTCCTTCAGCCGACTTGTCTCCATGGGTCTTTTGCTGGCTCGGGCACCTTACGGCCGTTCTGCTGTGAGTCAAAGATTTTCGAATCGGACGAAAACCTGATAGTGAATTGTAACGTTCAGGGCCTCCTAATGACGATGGACACTCAAATTGCGTCCCGATTCAATACATGGTCCTCCAGCAGACTTGTCTCCATGGGTCTATTGCTGCCTCGGGCACCTTATGGCCGTTCTGCTGTTAGTCAAAGATTTTCAAATCGAACAAAAAACTGATAGTGAATTGTATCGTTCAGGGCCTCCTAATGACGATGGAACACTCAAATTGCGTCCCGATTCAATACCTCGCCCTCCAGCAGACATGTCTCCATGGGTCTATTGCTGCCTCGGGCACCTTTTGGCCGTTCTGCTGTTAGTCAAAGATTTTCAAATCGGACAAAAAACTGATAGTGAATTGTAACGTTCAGGGCCTCCTAATGACGATGGAACACTCAAATTGCGTCCCGATTCAATACATCGTCCTCCAGCCGACTTGTCTCCATGGGTCTATTGCTGCCTCGGACACCTTATGGCCGTTCTGCTGTGAGTCAAAGATTATCGAATCGGACGAAAAACTGATAGTGAATTGTAACATTCAGGGCCACCTAATGACGATGGACCACACAAATTGCCTCCCGCTTCAATACATCGTCCTCCAGCCGACTTGACTCCATGGGTCTATTGCTGCCTCGGGCACCTTATGGCCGTTCTGCTGTGAGTCGAGATTATCGAATGGGAGGAAAAACTGATAGTGAATTGTAACGTTCAGGGCCACCTAATGACGATGGATCACTCAAATTGCGTCCCGATTCAATACATCGTCCTCCAGCAGACTTGCCTCCATGGGTCTATTGCTGCCTCGGGCACATTATGGCCGTTCTCCCGTGAGTCAAAGATTTTCGAATCGGACGAGAAACTGATAGTGAATTGTAACGTTCAGGGCCACCTAATGACGATGGATTACTCAAATTGCGTCCCGATTCAATATATCGTCCTCCAGCAGACTTGTCTCCATGGGTCTATTGCTGCCTCGGGCACCTTATGGCCGTTCTGCTGTGAGTCAAAGATTTTCGAATCGGACGAAAAACTGATAGTGAATTGTAACGTTCAGGGCCTCCTAATGACGATGGAACACTCAAATTGCGTCCCGATTCAATACCTCGTCCTCCAGCAGACTTGACTCCATGGGTCTATTGCTGGCTCGGGCGCCTTATGGCCGTTCTGCTGTGAGTCAAAGATTTTCGAATCGGACGAAAACCTGACAGTGAATTGTAACGTTCAGGGCCTCCTAATGACGATGGATACACTCAAATGCGTCCCGATTCAATACATGGTCCTCCAGCAGACTTGTCTCCATGGGTCTATTGCTGCCTCGGGCACCTTATGGCCGTTCTGCTGTTAGTCAAAGATTTTCAAATCGGACAAAAAACTGATAGTGAATTGTAACGTTCAGGGCCCCCTAATGACGATGGAACACTCAAATTGCGTCCCGATTCAATACATCGTCCTCCAGCAGACTTGTCTCCATGGGTCTATTGCTGCCTCGGGCACCTTATGGTCGTTCTCCCGTGAGTCTACATTATCGAATGGGACGAAAAACTGATAGTTAATTGTAACGTTCAGGGCCTCCTAATGACGATGGAACAATCAAATTGCGTCCCGATTCAATACATCGCCCTCCAGCAGACTTGTCTCCATGGGTCTATTGCTGCCTCGGGCACCTTATGGCCGTTCTGCTGTGAGTCAAAGAATTTCGAATCGGACGAAAAACTGATAGTGAATTGTAATGTTCAGGGCCTCCTAATGACGATGGAACACTCAAATTGCGTCCCGATTCAATACATCGTCCTCCAGCAGAGTTGTCTCGATGGGTCTATTGCTGCCTCGGGTACCTTATGGCCGTTCTGCTGTGAGTCAAAGATTTTCGAATCGGCCAAAAAACTGATAGCGAATTGTAACATTCAGGGCCACCTAATGACGATGGATCACTCAAATTGCGTCCCGATTCAATACATCGTCCTCCAGCCGACTTGTCTCCATGGGTCTTTTGCTGGATCGGGCACCTTATGGCCGTTCTGCTGTGAGTCAAAGATTTTCGAATCGGACGAAAACTTGATAGTGAATTGTAACGTTCAGGGCCTCCTAATGCCGATGGAACACTCAAATTGCGTCCCGATTCAATACATGGTCCTCCAGCAGACTTGACTCCATGGGTCTATTGCTGCCTCGGGCACATTATGGCCGTTCTGCTGTGAGTCAAAGATTTTCGAATCGGACGAAAAACTGATAGTGAATTGTAACTTTCAGGGCCACCTAATGACGATGGATCACTCAAATTGCGTCCCGATTCAATACATCGTCCCCCAGCAGACTTGCCTCCATGGGTCTATTGCTGCCTCGGGCCCCTTATGGAAGTTCTGCTGTTAGTCAAAGATTTTCAAATCGGACAAAAAACTGATAGTGAATTGTATCGTTCAGGGCCTCCTAATGACGATGGAACACTCAAATTGCGTCCCGATTCAATACCTCGCCCTCCAGCAGACTTGTCTCCATGGGTCTATTGCTGCCTCGGGCACCTTATGGCCGTTCTGCTGTGAGTCAAAGATTTTCGAATCGGACGAAAAACTGATAGTGAATTGTAACATTCAGGGCCACCTAATGACGATGGACCACACAAATCGCGTCCCGATTCAATACATCGTCCTCCAGCCGACTTGACTCCATGGGTCTATTGCTGCCTCGGGCACATTATGGCCGTTCTGCTGTGAGTCAAAGATTTTCGAATCGGACGAAAAACTGATAGTGAATTGTAACTTTCAGGGCCACCTAATGACGATGGATCACTCAAATTGCGTCCCTATTCAATACATCGTCCTCCAGGCGACTTGTCTCCATGGGTCTATTGCTGCCTCGGGCACCTTATGGCCGTTCTGTTGTGAGTCAAAGATTTTCGAGTCGGACGAAAAACTGATTGTGAATTGTAATGTTCAGGGCCTTCTAATGACGATGGAACACTCAAATTGCGTCCCGATTCAATACATCGTCCTCCAGCAGACTTGTCTCGATGGGTCTATTGCTGCCTCGGGCACCTTATGGCCGTTCTGCTGTGAGTCAAAGATTTTAGAATCGGACGAAAAACTGATAGCGAATTGTAACATTCAGGGCCACCTAATGACGATGGATCACTCAAATTGCGTCCCGATTCAATACATCGTACTCCAGCCGACTTGTCTCCATGGGTCTATTGCTGGCTCGGGCACCTTATGGCCGTTCTGCTGTGAGTCAAAGAATTTCGAATCGGACGAAAACCTGATAGTGAATTGTAACGTTCAGGGCCTCCTAATGACGATGGAACACTCAAATTGCGTCCCGATTTAATACATGGTCCTCCAGCGGACTTGTCTCCATGGGTCTATTGCTGCCTCGGGCACCTTATGGCCGTTCTGCTGTTAGTCAAAGATTTTCAAATCGGACAAAAAACTGATAGTGAATTGTATCGTTCAGGGCCTCCTAATGACGATGGAACACTCAAATTGCGTCCCGATTCAATACCTCGCCCTCCAGGAGACTTGTCTCCATGGGTCTATTGCTGCCTAGGGCACCTTATGACCGTTCTGCTGTGAGTCAAAGATTTTCGAATCTGACGAAAAACTGATAGTCAATTGTAATATTCAGGGCCACCTAATGACGATGGATCACTCAAATTGCGTCCCGATTCAATACATCGTCCTCCAGCCGACTTGTCTCCATGGGTCTATTGCTGCCTCGGGCACCTTATGGCCGTTCTGTTGTGAGTCAAAGAATTTCGAATCGGACGAAAAACTGATAGGGAATTGTAACGTTCAGGGCCACCAAATGACGTTGGATCACTCAAATTGCGTCCGGATTCAATCCATCGTCCTCCAGCAGACTTGTCTCCATGGGTCAATTGCTGCCTCGGGCACCTTATGGCCGTTCTGCTGTGAGTCTAGATTATCGAAAGGGAGGAAAAACTGATAGTGAATTGTAACGTTCAGGGAAACCTAATGACGATGGATCACTCAAATTGCGTCCCGATTCAATACATCGTCCTCCAGCAGACTTGTCTCCATGGGTCTATTGCTGCTCCGGGCGCATTATGGCCGTTCTCCCGTGAGTCAAAGATTTTCGAATCGGACGAAAAACTGATAGTGAATTGTAACGTTCAGGGCCACCTAATGACGATGGATTACTCAAATTGCGTCCCGATTCAATATATCGTCCTCCAGCAGACTTGTCTCCATGGGTCTATTGCTGCCTCGGGCACCTTATGGCCGTTCTGCTGTGAGTCAAAGATTTTCGAATCGGACGAAAAACTGATAGTGAATTGTAACGTTCAGGGCCACTTAATGGCGATGGATCACTCAAATTGCATCCCCATTCAATACATCGTCCTCCAGCAGAATTGTCTCCATGGGTCTATTGCTGCCTCGGGAACCTTATGGCCGTTATGCTGTGAGTCAAAGATTTTCGAATCGGACAAAAAACTGATAGTGAATTGTAACGTTCAGGGCCTCATAATGACGATGGAACACTCAAATTGCGTACCGATTCAATACCTCGTCCTCCAGCAGACTTGACTCCATGGGTCTATTGTTGCTTCGGGCACCTTATGGTCGTTCTCCCGTGAGTCTAGATTATCGAATGGGACAAAAAACTGATAGTGAATTGTAACGTTCAGGGCCTCCTAATGACGATGGAACACTCAAATTGCGTCCCGATTCAATACATCGTCCTCCAGCAGACTTGTCTCCATGTGTCTATTGTTTCCTCGGGCACCTTAATGTCGTTCTCCCGTGAGTCTAGATTATCGAATGGGACGAAAAACTGATAGTCAATTGTAACATTCAGGGCCAACTAATGACGATGGATCACTCAAATTGCGTCCCGATTCAATACATCGTCCTCCAGCCGACTTGTCTCCATGGGTCTATTGCTGCCTCGGGCACCTTATGGCCGTTCTGCTGTGAGTCAAAGAATATCGAATCGGACGAAAAACTGATAGTGAATTGTAACGTTCAGGGCCACCTAATGACGATGGATCACTCAAATTGCGTCCCGATTCAATACATCGTCCTTCAGCCGACTTGTCTCCATGGGTCTTTTGCTGGCTCGGGCACCTTACGGCCGTTCTGCTGTGAGTCAAAGATTTTCGAATCGGACGAAAACCTGATAGTGAATTGTAACGTTCAGGGCCTCCTAATGACGATGGACACTCAAATTGCGTCCCGATTCAATACATGGTCCTCCAGCAGACTTGTCTCCATGGGTCTATTGCTGCCTCGGGCACCTTATGGCCGTTCTGCTGTTAGTCAAAGATTTTCAAATCGAACAAAAAACTGATAGTGAATTGTATCGTTCAGGGCCTCCTAATGACGATGGAACACTCAAATTGCGTCCCGATTCAATACCTCGCCCTCCAGCAGACATGTCTCCATGGGTCTATTGCTGCCTCGGGCACCTTTTGGCCGTTCTGCTGTTAGTCAAAGATTTTCAAATCGGACAAAAAACTGATAGTGAATTGTAACGTTCAGGGCCTCCTAATGACGATGGAACACTCAAATTGCGTCCCGATTCAATACATCGTCCTCCAGCCGACTTGTCTCCATGGGTCTATTGCTGCCTCGGACACCTTATGGCCGTTCTGCTGTGAGTCAAAGATTATCGAATCGGACGAAAAACTGATAGTGAATTGTAACATTCAGGGCCACCTAATGACGATGGACCACACAAATTGCCTCCCGCTTCAATACATCGTCCTCCAGCCGACTTGACTCCATGGGTCTATTGCTGCCTCGGGCACATTATGGCCGTTCTGCTGTGAGTCGAGATTATCGAATGGGAGGAAAAACTGATAGTGAATTGTAACGTTCAGGGCCACCTAATGACGATGGATCACTCAAATTGCGTCCCGATTCAATACATCGTCCTCCAGCAGACTTGCCTCCATGGGTCTATTGCTGCCTCGGGCACATTATGGCCGTTCTCCCGTGAGTCAAAGATTTTCGAATCGGACGAGAAACTGATAGTGAATTGTAACGTTCAGGGCCACCTAATGACGATGGATTACTCAAATTGCGTCCCGATTCAATATATCGTCCTCCAGCAGACTTGTCTCCATGGGTCTATTGCTGCCTCGGGCACCTTATGGCCGTTCTGCTGTGAGTCAAAGATTTTCGAATCGGACGAAAAACTGATAGTGAATTGTAACGTTCAGGGCCTCCTAATGACGATGGAACACTCAAATTGCGTCCCGATTCAATACCTCGTCCTCCAGCAGACTTGACTCCATGGGTCTATTGCTGGCTCGGGCGCCTTATGGCCGTTCTGCTGTGAGTCAAAGATTTTCGAATCGGACGAAAACCTGACAGTGAATTGTAACGTTCAGGGCCTCCTAATGACGATGGATACACTCAAATGCGTCCCGATTCAATACATGGTCCTCCAGCAGACTTGTCTCCATGGGTCTAGTGCTGCCTCGGGCACCTTATGGCCGTTCTGCTGTTAGTCAAAGATTTTCAAATCGGACAAAAAACTGATAGTGAATTGTAACGTTCAGGGCCCCCTAATGACGATGGAACACTCAAATTGCGTCCCGATTCAATACATCGTCCTCCAGCAGACTTGTCTCCATGGGTCTATTGCTGCCTCGGGCACCTTATGGTCGTTCTCCCGTGAGTCTACATTATCGAATGGGACGAAAAACTGATAGTTAATTGTAACGTTCAGGGCCTCCTAATGACGATGGAACAATCAAATTGCGTCCCGATTCAATACATCGCCCTCCAGCAGACTTGTCTCCATGGGTCTATTGCTGCCTCGGGCACCTTATGGCCGTTCTGCTGTGAGTCAAAGAATTTCGAATCGGACGAAAAACTGATAGTGAATTGTAATGTTCAGGGCCTCCTAATGACGATGGAACACTCAAATTGCGTCCCGATTCAATACATCGTCCTCCAGCAGAGTTGTCTCGATGGGTCTATTGCTGCCTCGGGCACCTTATGGCCGTTCTGCTGTGAGTCAAAGATTTTCGAATCGGCCAAAAAACTGATAGCGAATTGTAACATTCAGGGCCACCTAATGACGATGGATCACTCAAATTGCGTCCCGATTCAATACATCGTCCTCCAGCCGACTTGTCTCCATGGGTCTTTTGCTGGATCGGGCACCTTATGGCCGTTCTGCTGTGAGTCAAAGATTTTCGAATCGGACGAAAACTTGATAGTGAATTGTAACGTTCAGGGCCTCCTAATGCCGATGGAACACTCAAATTGCGTCCCGATTCAATACATGGTCCTCCAGCAGACTTGACTCCATGGGTCTATTGCTGCCTCGGGCACCTTATGGCCGTTCTGCTGTGAGTCTAGATTATCGAATGGGAGGAAAAACTGATAGTGAATTGTAACGATCAGGGCCACCTAATGACGATGGATCACTCAAATTGCGTCCCGATTCAATACATCGTCCCCCAGCAGACTTGCCTCCATGGGTCTATTGCTGCCTCGGGCCCCTTATGGAAGTTCTGCTGTTAGTCAAAGATTTTCAAATCGGACAAAAAACTGATAGTGAATTGTATCGTTCAGGGCCTCCTAATGACGATGGAACACTCAAATTGCGTCCCGATTCAATACCTCGCCCTCCAGCAGACTTGTCTCCATGGGTCTATTGCTGCCTCGGGCACCTTATGGCCGTTCTGCTGTGAGTCAAAGATTTTCGAATCGGACGAAAAACTGATAGTGAATTGTAACATTCAGGGCCACCTAATGACGATGGACCACACAAATCGCGTCCCGATTCAATACATCGTCCTCCAGCCGACTTGACTCCATGGGTCTATTGCTGCCTCGGGCACATTATGGCCGTTCTGCTGTGAGTCAAAGATTTTCGAATCGGACGAAAAACTGATAGTGAATTGTAACTTTCAGGGCCACCTAATGACGATGGATCACTCAAATTGCGTCCCTATTCAATACATCGTCCTCCAGGCGACTTGTCTCCATGGGTCTATTGCTGCCTCGGGCACCTTATGGCCGTTCTGTTGTGAGTCAAAGATTTTCGAGTCGGACGAAAAACTGATTGTGAATTGTAATGTTCAGGGCCTTCTAATGACGATGGAACACTCAAATTGCGTCCCGATTCAATACATCGTCCTCCAGCAGACTTGTCTCGATGGGTCTATTGCTGCCTCGGGCACCTTATGGCCGTTCTGCTGTGAGTCAAAGATTTTAGAATCGGACGAAAAACTGATAGCGAATTGTAACATTCAGGGCCACCTAATGACGATGGATCACTCAAATTGCGTCCCGATTCAATACATCGTACTCCAGCCGACTTGTCTCCATGGGTCTATTGCTGGCTCGGGCACCTTATGGCCGTTCTGCTGTGAGTCAAAGAATTTCGAATCGGACGAAAACCTGATAGTGAATTGTAACGTTCAGGGCCTCCTAATGACGATGGAACACTCAAATTGCGTCCCGATTTAATACATGGTCCTCCAGCGGACTTGTCTCCATGGGTCTATTGCTGCCTCGGGCACCTTATGGCCGTTCTGCTGTTAGTCAAAGATTTTCAAATCGGACAAAAAACTGATAGTGAATTGTATCGTTCAGGGCCTCCTAATGACGATGGAACACTCAAATTGCGTCCCGATTCAATACCTCGCCCTCCAGGAGACTTGTCTCCATGGGTCTATTGCTGCCTAGGGCACCTTATGACCGTTCTGCTGTGAGTCAAAGATTTTCGAATCTGACGAAAAACTGATAGTCAATTGTAATATTCAGGGCCACCTAATGACGATGGATCACTCAAATTGCGTCCCGATTCAATACATCGTCCTCCAGCCGACTTGTCTCTGCCTCGGGCACCTTATGGCCGTTCTGTTGTGAGTCAAAGAATTTCGAATCGGACGAAAAACTGATAGGGAATTGTAACGTTCAGGGCCACCAAATGACGTTGGATCACTCAAATTGCGTCCGGATTCAATCCATCGTCCTCCAGCAGACTTGTCTCCATGGGTCAATTGCTGCCTCGGGCACCTTATGGCCGTTCTGCTGTGAGTCTAGATTATCGAAAGGGAGGAAAAACTGATAGTGAATTGTAACGTTCAGGGAAACCTAATGACGATGGATCACTCAAATTGCGTCCCGATTCAATACATCGTCCTCCAGCAGACTTGTCTCCATGGGTCTATTGCTGCTCCGGGCGCATTATGGCCGTTCTCCCGTGAGTCAAAGATTTTCGAATCGGACGAAAAACTGATAGTGAATTGTAACGTTCAGGGCCACCTAATGACGATGGATTACTCAAATTGCGTCCCGATTCAATATATCGTCCTCCAGCAGACTTGTCTCCATGGGTCTATTGCTGCCTCGGGCACCTTATGGCCGTTCTGCTGTGAGTCAAAGATTTTCGAATCGGACGAAAAACTGATAGTGAATTGTAACGTTCAGGGCCTCCTAATGACGATGGACACTCAAATTGCGTCCCGATTCAATACATGGTCCTCCAGCAGACTTGTCTCCATGGGTCTATTGCTGCCTCGGGCACCTTATGGCCGTTCTGCTGTTAGTCAAAGATTTTCAAATCGGACAAAAAACTGATAGTGTATTGTATCGTTCAGGGCCTCCTAATGACGATGGAACACTCAAATTGCGTCCCGATTCAATACCTCGCCCTCCAGCAGACATGTCTCCATGGGTCTATTGCTGCCTCGGGCACCTTTTGGCCGTTCTGCTGTTAGTCAAAGATTTTCAAATCGGACAAAAAACTGATAGTGAATTGTAACGTTCAGGGCCTCCTAATGACGATGGAACACTCAAACTGCGTCCCGATTCAATACATCGTCCTCCAGCAGACTTGTCTCCATGGGTCTATTGCTGCCTCGGGCACCTTATGGTCGTTCTCCCGTGAGTCTAGATTATCGAATGGGACGAAAAACTGATAGTTAATTGTAACGTTCAGGGCCTCCTAATGACGATGGAACAATCAAATTGCGTCCCGATTCAATACATCGCCCTCCAGCAGACTTGTCTCCATGGGTCTATTGCTGCCTAGGGCACGTTATGGCCGTTCTGCTGTGAGTCAAAGATTTTCGAATCTGACGAAAAACTGATAGTCAATTGTAACATTCAGCGCCACCTAATGACGATGGATCACTCAAATTGCGTCCCGATTCAATACATCGTCCTCCAGCCGACTTGTCTCCATGGGTCTATTGCTGCCTCGGACACCTTATGGCCGTTCTGCTGTGAGTCAAAGATTATCGAATCGGACGAAAAACTGATAGTGAATTGTAACATTCAGGGCCACCTAATGACGATGGACCACACAAATTGCCTCCCGCTTCAATACATCGTCCTCCAGCCGACTTGACTCCATGGGTCTATTGCTGCCTCGGGCACCTTATGGCCGTTCTGCTGTGAGTCGAGATTATCGAATGGGAGGAAAAACTGATAGTGAATTGTAACGTTCAGGGCCACCTAATGACGATGGATCACTCAAATTGCGTCCCGATTCAATACATCGTCCTCCAGCAGACTTGCCTCCATGGGTCTATTGCTGCCTCGGGCACATTATGGCCGTTCTCCCGTGAGTCAAAGATTTTCGAATCGGACGAGAAACTGATAGTGAATTGTAACGTTCAGGGCCACCTAATGACGATGGATTACTCAAATTGCGTCCCGATTCAATATATCGTCCTCCAGCAGACTTGTCTCCATGGGTCTATTGCTGCCTCGGGCACCTTATGGCCGTTCTGCTGTGAGTCAAAGATTTTCGAATCGGACGAAAAACTGATAGTGAATTGTAACGTTCAGGGCCTCCTAATGACGATGGAACACTCAAATTGCGTCCCGATTCAATACCTCGTCCTCCAGCAGACTTGACTCCATGGGTCTATTGCTGGCTCGGGCGCCTTATGGCCGTTCTGCTGTGAGTCAAAGATTTTCGAATCGGACGAAAACCTGACAGTGAATTGTAACGTTCAGGGCCTCCTAATGACGATGGATACACTCAAATGCGTCCCGATTCAATACATGGTCCTCCAGCAGACTTGTCTCCATGGGTCTATTGCTGCCTCGGGCACCTTATGGCCGTTCTGCTGTTAGTCAAAGATTTTCAAATCGGACAAAAAACTGATAGTGAATTGTAACGTTCAGGGCCCCCTAATGACGATGGAACACTCAAATTGCGTCCCGATTCAATACATCGTCCTCCAGCAGACTTGTCTCCATGGGTCTATTGCTGCCTCGGGCACCTTATGGTCGTTCTCCCGTGAGTCTACATTATCGAATGGGACGAAAAACTGATAGTTAATTGTAACGTTCAGGGCCTCCTAATGACGATGGAACAATCAAATTGCGTCCCGATTCAATACATCGCCCTCCAGCAGACTTGTCTCCATGGGTCTATTGCTGCCTCGGGCACCTTATGGCCGTTCTGCTGTGAGTCAAAGAATTTCGAATCGGACGAAAAACTGATAGTGAATTGTAATGTTCAGGGCCTCCTAATGACGATGGAACACTCAAATTGCGTCCCGATTCAATACATCGTCCTCCAGCAGAGTTGTCTCGATGGGTCTATTGCTGCCTCGGGCACCTTATGGCCGTTCTGCTGTGAGTCAAAGATTTTCGAATCGGCCAAAAAACTGATAGCGAATTGTAACATTCAGGGCCACCTAATGACGATGGATCACTCAAATTGCGTCCCGATTCAATACATCGTCCTCCAGCCGACTTGTCTCCATGGGTCTTTTGCTGGATCGGGCACCTTATGGCCGTTCTGCTGTGAGTCAAAGATTTTCGAATCGGACGAAAACTTGATAGTGAATTGTAACGTTCAGGGCCTCCTAATGCCGATGGAACACTCAAATTGCGTCCCGATTCAATACATGGTCCTCCAGCAGACTTGACTCCATGGGTCTATTGCTGCCTCGGGCACCTTATGGCCGTTCTGCTGTGAGTCTAGATTATCGAATGGGAGGAAAAACTGATAGTGAATTGTAACGATCAGGGCCACCTAATGACGATGGATCACTCAAATTGCGTCCCGATTCAATACATCGTCCCCCAGCAGACTTGCCTCCATGGGTCTATTGCTGCCTCGGGCCCCTTATGGAAGTTCTGCTGTTAGTCAAAGATTTTCAAATCGGACAAAAAACTGATAGTGAATTGTATCGTTCAGGGCCTCCTAATGACGATGGAACACTCAAATTGCGTCCCGATTCAATACCTCGCCCTCCAGCAGACTTGTCTCCATGGGTCTATTGCTGCCTCGGGCACCTTATGGCCGTTCTGCTGTGATTCAAAGATTTTCGAATCGGACGAAAAACTGATAGTGAATTGTAACATTCAGGGCCACCTAATGACGATGGACCACACAAATCGCGTCCCGATTCAATACTTCGTCCTCCAGCCGACTTGACTCCATGGGTCTATTGCTGCCTCGGGCACATTATGGCCGTTCTGCTGTGAGTCAAAGATTTTCGAATCGGACGAAAAACTGATAGTGAATTGTAACTTTCAGGGCCACCTAATGACGATGGATCACTCAAATTGCGTCCCTATTCAATACATCGTCCTCCAGGCGACTTGTCTCCATGGGTCTATTGCTGCCTCGGGCACCTTATGGCCGTTCTGTTGTGAGTCAAAGATTTTCGAGTCGGACGAAAAACTGATTGTGAATTGTAATGTTCAGGGCCTTCTAATGACGATGGAACACTCAAATTGCGTCCCGATTCAATACATGGTCCTCCAGCGGACTTGTCTCCATGGGTCTATTGCTGCCTCGGGCACCTTATGGCCGTTCTGCTGTTAGTCAAAGATTTTCAAATCGGACAAAAAACTGATAGTGAATTGTATCGTTCAGGGCCTCCTAATGACGATGGAACACTCAAATTGCGTCCCGATTCAATACCTCGCCCTCCAGGAGACTTGTCTCCATGGGTCTATTGCTGCCTAGGGCACCTTATGACCGTTCTGCTGTGAGTCAAAGATTTTCGAATCTGACGAAAAACTGATAGTCAATTGTAATATTCAGGGCCACCTAATGACGATGGATCACTCAAATTGCGTCCCGATTCAATACATCGTCCTCCAGCCGACTTGTCTCCATGGGTCTATTGCTGCCTCGGGCACCTTATGGCCGTTCTGTTGTGAGTCAAAGAATTTCGAATCGGACGAAAAACTGATAGGGAATTGTAACGTTCAGGGCCACCAAATGACGTTGGATCACTCAAATTGCGTCCGGATTCAATCCATCGTCCTCCAGCAGACTTGTCTCCATGGGTCAATTGCTGCCTCGGGCAGCTTATGGCCGTTCTGCTGTGAGTCTAGATTATCGAAAGGGAGGAAAAACTGATAGTGAATTGTAACGTTCAGGGAAACCTAATGACGATGGATCACTCAAATTGCGTCCCGATTCAATACATCGTCCTCCAGCAGACTTGTCTCCATGGGTCTATTGCTGCTCCGGGCGCATTATGGCCGTTCTCCCGTGAGTCAAAGATTTTCGAATCGGACGAAAAACTGATAGTGAATTGTAACGTTCAGGGCCACCTAATGACGATGGATTACTCAAATTGCGTCCCGATTCAATATATCGTCCTCCAGCAGACTTGTCTCCATGGGTCTATTGCTGCCTCGGGCACCTTATGGCCGTTCTGCTGTGAGTCAAAGATTTTCGAATCGGACGAAAAACTGATAGTGAATTGTAACGTTCAGGGCCTCCTAATGACGATGGAACACTCAAATTGCGTCCCGATTCAATACATCGCCCTCCAGCAGACTTGTCTCCATGGGTCTATTGCTGCCTCGGGGCACCTTATGGCCGTTCTGCTGTGAGTCAAAGATTTTCGAATCGGACGAAAAACTGATAGTGAATTGTAACATTCAGGGCCACCTAATGACGATGGACCACACAAATTGCGTCCCGATTCAATACATCGTCCTCCAGCCGACTTGACTCCATGGCTCTATTGCTGCCTCGGGCACCTTATGGCCGTTCTGCTGTGAGTCTAGATTATCGATTGGGAGGAAAAACTGATAGTGAATTGTAACGATCAGGGCCACCTAATGACGATGGATCACTCAAATTGCGTCCCGATTCAATACATCGTCCCCCAGCAGACTTGTCTCCATGGGTCTATTGCTGCCTCGGGCCCCTTATGGAAGTTCTGCTGTTAGTCAAAGATTTTCAAATCGGACAAAAAACTGATAGTGAATTGTATCGTTCAGGGCCTCCTAATGACGATGGAACACTCAAATTGCGTCCCGATTCAATACCTCGCCCTCCAGCAGACTTGTCTCCATGGGTCTATTGCTGCCTCGGGCACCTTATGGCCGTTCTGCTGTGAGTCAAAGATTTTCGAATCGGACGAAAAACTGATTGTGAATTGTAACATTCAGGGCCACCTAATGACGATGGACCACACAAATTGCGTCCCGATTCAATACATCGTCCTCCAGCCGACTTGACTCCATGGGTCTATTGCTGCCTCGGGCACATTATGGCCGTTCTGCTGTGAGTCAAAGATTTTCGAATCGGACGAAAAACTGATAGTGAATTGTAACTTTCAGGGCCACCTAATGACGATGGATCACTCAAATTGCGTCCCTATTCAATACATCGTCCTGCAGGCGACTTGTCTCCATGGGTCTATTGCTGCCTCGGGCACCTTATGGCCGTTCTGTTGTGAGTCAAAGATTTTCGAGTCGGACGAAAAACTGATTGTGAATTGTAATGTTCAGGGCCTTCTAATGACGATGGAACACTCAAATTGCGTCCCGATTCAATACATCGTCCTCCAGCAGACTTGTCTCGATGGGTCTATTGCTGCCTCGGGCACCTTATGGCCGTTCTGCTGTGAGTCAAAGATTTTCGAATCGGACGAAAAACTGATAGCGAATTGTAACATTCAGGGCCACCTAATGACGATGGATCACTCAAATTGCGTCCCGATTCAATACATCGTACTCCAGCCGACTTGTCTCCATGGGTCTATTGCTGGCTCGGGCACCTTATGGCCGTTCTGCTGTGAGTCAAAGATTTTCGAATCGGACGAAAACCTGATAGTGAATTGTAACGTTCAGGGCCTCCTAATGACGATGGAACACTCAAATTGCGTCCCGATGTAATACATGATCCTCCAGCGGACTTGTCTCCATGGGTCTATTGCTGCCTCGGGCACCTTATGGCCGTTCTGCTGTTAGTCAAAGATTTTCAAATCGCACAAAAAACTGATAGTGAATTGTATCGTTCAGGGCCTCCTAATGACGATGGAACACTCAAATTGCGTCCCGATTCAATACCTCGCCCTCCAGGAGACTTGTCTCTATGGGTCTATTGCTGCCTAGGGCACCTTATGACCGTTCTGCTGTGAGTCAAAGATTTTCGAATCTGACGAAAAACTGATAGTCAATTGTAACATTCAGGGCCACCTAATGACGATGGATCACTCAAATTGCGTCCCGATTCAATACATTGTCCTCCAGCCGACTTGTCTCCATGGGTCTATTGCTGCCTCGGGCACCTTATGGCTGTTCTGTTGTGAGTGAAAGAATTTCGAATCGGACGAAAAACTGATAGGGAATTGTAACGTTCAGGGCCACCAAATGACGTTGGATCACTCAAATTGCGTCCGGATTCAATCCATCGTCCTCCAGCAGACTTGTCTCCATGGGTCAATTGCTGCCTCGGGCACCTTATGGCCGTTCTGCTGTGAGTCTAGATTATCGAAAGGGAGGAAAAACTGATAGTGAATTGTAACGTTCAGGGCCACCTAATGACGATGGATCACTCAAATTGCGTCCCGATTCAATACATCGTCCTCCAGCAGACTTGTCTCCATGGGTCTATTGCTGCCTCGGGTGCATTATGGCCGTTCTCCCGTGAGTCAAAGATTTTCGAATCGGACGAAAAACTGATAGTGAATTGTAACGTTCAGGGCCACCTAATGACGATGGATTACTCAAATTGCGTCCCGATTCAATATATCGTCCTCCAGCAGACTTGTCTCCATGGGTCTATTGCTGCCTCGGGAACCTTATGGCCGTTCTGCTGTGAGTCAAAGATTTTCGAATCGGACGAAAAACTGATAGTGAATTGTAACGTTCAGGACGTCCGCCCCAGTAGCTGAGTGGTCAGCGTGACGGATTGACGTCCTCCGGGCCCGGGTTCGATTCCCGGCTGGGTCGGAGATTTTCTCCGCTCAGGGACTGGGTGTTGTGTTGTGTTCATCATCATTCCATCCCCATCCGGCGTGCAGGTCGCCCAAGGCGGCTGGACCTGCCCCGCGAGGGGCCTCCCGGCCAATGACGCCAAACGCTCATCATCATCATCAACGTTCAGGGCCATTTAATGACGATGGATCACTCAAATTGCATCCCCATTCAATACATCGTCCTCCAGCAGACTTGTCTCCATGGGTCTATTGCTGCCTCGGGAACCTTATGGCCGTTATGCAGTGAGTCAAAGATTTTCGAATCGGACGAAAAACTGATAGTAAATTGTAACGTTCAGGGCCTCCTAATGACGATGGAACACTCAAATTGCGTCCCGATTCAATACATCGTCCTCCAGCCGACTTGTCTCCATGGGTCTATTGCTGCCTCGGGCACCTTATGGCCGTTCTGCTGTGAGTCAAAGAATTTCGAATCGGACGAAAAACTGATAGTGAATTGTAACGTTCAGGGCCACCTAATGACGTTGGATCATTCAAATTGCGTCCGGATTCAATACATCGTCCTCCAGCAGACTTGTCTCAATGGGTCTATTGCTGCCTCGGGCACATTATGGTCGTTCTGCTGTGAGTCAAAGATTTTCGAATCGGACGAAAAACTGATAGTGAATTGTAACTTTCAGGGCCACCTAATGACGATGGATCACTCAAATTGCGTCCCTATTCCATACATCGTCCTCCAGGCGACTTGTCTCCATGGGTCTATTGCTGCCTCGGGCACCTTATGGCCGTTCTGTTGTGAGTCAAAGATTTTCGAGTCGGACGAAAAACTGATAGTGAATTGTAATGTTCAGGGCCTCCTAATGACGATGGAACACTCAAATTGCGTCCCAATTCAATACATCGTCCTCCAGCAGAGTTGTCTCGATGGGTCTATTGCTGCCTCGGGCACCTTATGGCCGTTCTGCTGTGAGTCAAAGATTTTCGAATCGGCGAAAAACTGATAGCGAATTGTAACATTCAGGGCCACCTAATGACGATGGATCACTCAAATTGCGTCCCGATTCAATACATCGTCCTCCAGCCGACTTGTCTCCATGGGTCTTTTGCTGGCTCGGGCACCTTATGACCGTTCTGCTGTGAGTCAAAGAATTTCGAATCGGACGAAAAACTGATAGTGAATTGTAACGTTCAGGGCCACCAAATAACGTTGGATCACTCAAATTGCGTCCGGATTCAATACATCGTCCTCCAGCAGACTTGTCTCCATGGGTCTATTGCTGCCTCGGGCACCTTATGGCCGTTCTGCTGTGAGTCAGAGATTTTCGAATCGGACGAAAAACTGATAGTGAATTGTAACGTTCAGGGCCTCCTAATTACGATGGAACACTCAAATTGCGTCACGATTCAATTCCTTGTCCTCCAGCAGACTTGTCTCCATGGGTCTATTGCTGCCTCGGGAACCTTATGGCCGTTCTGCTGTGAATCAAAGATTTTCGAATCGGACGAAAAACTGATAGTGAATTGTAATGTTCAGGGCCACCAAATAACGTTGGATCACTCAAATTGCGTCCGGATTCAATACATCGTCCTCCAGCAGACTTGTCTCCATGGGTCTATTGCTGCCTCGGGCACCTTATGGCCGTTCTGCTGTGAGTCAGAGATTTTCGAATCGGACGAAAAACTGATAGTGAATTGTAACGTTCAGGGCCTCCTAATTACGATGGAACACTCAAATTGCGTCACGATTCAATTCCTTGTCCTCCAGCAGACTTGTCTCCATGGGTCTATTGCTGCCTCGGGCACCTTATGGCCGTTCTGCTGTGAGTCAGAGATTTTCGAATCGGACGAAAAACTGATAGTGAATTGTAACGTTCAGGGCCTCCTAATTACGATGGAACACTCAAATTGCGTCACGATTCAATTCCTTGTCCTCCAGCAGACTTGTCTCCATGGGTCTATTGCTGCCTCGGGAACCTTATGGCCGTTATGCTGTGAGTCAAAGATTTTCGAATCGCACGCAAAACTGATAGTGAATTGTAACGTTCAGGGCCTCCTAATGACGATGGAACACTCAAATTGCGGCCCGATTCAATACCTCGTCCTCCAGCAGACTTGACTCCATGGGTCTATTGTTGCCTCGGGCACCTTATGGTCGTTCTCCCGTGAGTCTAGATTATCGAATGGGACGAAAAACTGATAGTGAATTGTAACATTCAGGGCCTCCTAATGACGATGGACCACACAAATTGCGTCCCGATTCAATACATCGTCCTCCAGCCGACTTGTCTCCATGGGTCTATTGCTGTTTCGGGCACCTTATGGCCGTTCTGCTGTGAGTCAAAGATTTTCGAATCGGACGAAAACCTGATAGTGAATTGTAACGTTCAGGGCCTCCTAATGACGATGGAACACTCAAATGCGTCCCGATTCAATACATGGTCCTCCAGCAGACTTGTCTCCATGGGTCTATTGCTGCCTCCGGCACCTTATGGCCGTTCTGCTGTTAGTCAAAGATTTTCAAATCGGACAAAGAACTGATAGTGAATTGTAACGTTCAGGGCCTCCTAATGACGATGGAACACTCAAATTGCGTCCCGATTCAATACATCGTCCTCCAGCAGACTTGTCTCCATGGGTCTATTGCTGCCTCGGGCACCTTATGGTCGTTCTCCCGTGAGTCTAGATTATCGAATGGGACGAAAAACTGATAGTTAATTGTAACGTTCAGGGCCTCCTAATGACGACGGAACACTCAAATTGCGTCCCGATTCAATACCTCGTCCTCCAGCAGACTTGTCTCCATATGTCTATTGTTTCCTCGGGCACCTTATGGTCGTTCTCCCGTGAGTCTAGATTATCGAATGCTACGATAAACTGATAGTTAATTGTAACATTCAGGGCCTCCTAATGACGATGGAACACTCAAATTGCGTCCCGATTCATTACATCGGCCTCCAGCAGACTTGTCTCCATGGGTCTATTGCTGCCTAGGGCACCTTATGGCCGTTCTGCTGTGAGTCAAAGATTTTCGAATCGGCGAAAAACTGATAGCGAATTGTAACATTCAGGGCCACCTAATGACGATGGATCACTCAAATTGCGTCCCGATTCAATACATCGTCCTCCAGCCGACTTGTCTCCATGGGTCTTTTGCTGGCTCGGGCACCTTATGGCCGTTCTGCTGTGAGTCAAAGAATTTCGAATCGGACGAAAAACTGATAGTGAATTGTAACGTTCAGGGCCTCCTAATTACGATGGAACACTCAGATTGCGTCACGATTCAATTCCTTGTCCTCCAGCAGACTTGTCTCCATGGGTCTATTGCTGCCTCGGGAACCTTATGGCCGATCTGCTGTGAGTCAAAGATTTTCGAATCGGACGAAAAACTGATATTGAATTGTAACGTTCAGGGCCATTTAATAACGATGGATCACTCAAATTGCATCCCCATTCAATACATCGTCCTCCAGCAGACTTGTCTCCATGGGTCTATTGCTGCCTCGGGAACCTTATGGCCGTTATGCTGTGAGTCAAAGATTTTCGAATCGCACGCAAAACTGATAGTGAATTGTAACGTTCAGGGCCACCAAATAACGTTGGATCACTCAAATTGCGTCCGGATTCAATACATCGTCCTCCAGCAGACTTGTCTCCATGGGTCTATTGCTGCCTCGGGCACCTTATGGCCGTTCTGCTGTGAGTCAAAGATTTTCGAATCGGACGAAAAACTGATAGTGAATTGTAACGTTCAGGGCCTCCTAATTACGATGGAACACTCAAATTGCGTCACGATTCAATTCCTTGTCCTCCAGCAGACTTGTCTCCATGGGTCTATTGCTGCCTCGGGAACCTTATGGCCGTTCTGCTGTGAATCAAAGATTTTCGAATCGGACGAAAAACTGACATTGAATTGTAACGTTCAGGGCCATTTAATAACGATGGATCACTCAAATTGCATCCCCATTCAATACATCGTCCTCCAGCAGACTTGTCTCCATGGGTCTATTGCTGCCTCGGGAACCTTATGGCCGTTATGCTGTGAGTCAAAGATTTTCGAATCGCACGCAAAACTGATAGTGAATTGTAACGTTCAGGGCCTCCTAATGACGATGGAACACTCAAATTGCGGCCCGATTCAATACCTCGTCCTCCAGCAGACTTGACTCCATGGGTCTATTGTTGCCTCGGGCACCTTATGGTCGTTCTCCCGTGAGTCTAGATTATCGAATGGGACGAAAAACTGATAGTGAATTGTAACATTCAGGGCCTCCTAATGACGATGGACCACACAAATTGCGTCCCGATTCAATACATCGTCCTCCAGCCGACTTGTCTCCATGGGTCTATTGCTGTTTCGGGCACCTTATGGCCGTTCTGCTGTGAGTCAAAGATTTTCGAATCGGACGAAAACCTGATAGTGAATTGTAACGTTCAGGGCCTCCTAATGATGATGGAACACTCAAATGCGTCCCGATTCAATACATGGTCCTCCAGCAGACTTGTCTCCATGGGTCTATTGCTGCCTCCGGCACCTTATGGCCGTTCTGCAGTTAGTCAAAGATTTTCAAATCGGACAAAGAACTGATAGTGAATTGTAACGTTCAGGGCCTCCTAATGACGATGGAACACTCAAATTGCGTCCCGATTCAATACATCGTCCTCCAGCAGACTTGTCTCCATGGGTCTATTGCTGCCTCGGGCACCTTATGGTCGTTCTCCCGTGAGTCTAGATTATCGAATGGGACGAAAAACTGATAGTTAATTGTAACGTTCAGGGCCTCCTAATGACGACGGAACACTCAAATTGCGTCCCGATTCAATACCTCGTCCTCCAGCAGACTTGTCTCCATATGTCTATTGTTTCCTCGGGCACCTTATGGTCGTTCTCCCGTGAGTCTAGATTATCGAATGGGACGATAAACTGATAGTTAATTGTAACATTCAGGGCCTCCTAATGACGATGGAACACTCAAATTGCGTCCCGATTCATTACATCGGCCTCCAGCAGACTTGTCTCCATGGGTCTATTGCTGCCTAGGGCACCTTATGGCCGTTCTGCTGTGAGTCAAAGATTTTCGAATCTAACGAAAAACTGATAGTCAATTGTAACATTCAGGGCCACCTAATGACGATGGATCACTCAAATTGCGTCCCGATTCAATACATCGTCCTCCAGCCGACTTGTCTCCAAGGGGTCTATTGCTGCCTCGGGCACCTTATGGCCGTTCTGCTGTGAGTCAAAGAATTTCGAATCGGACGAAAAACTGATAGTGAATTGTAACGTTCAGGGCCACCTAATGACGTTGGATCACTCAAATTGCGTCCGGATTCAATACATCGTCCTCCAGCAGACTTGTCTCCATGGGTCTATTGCTGCCTCGGGCACCTTATGGCCGTTCTGCTGTGAGTCAAAGATTTTCGAATCGGACGAAAAACTGATAGTGAATTGTAACATTCAGGGCCACCTAATGACGATGGACCACACAAATTGCGTCCCGATTCAATTCATCGTCCTCCAGCCGACTTGACTCCATGGGTCTATTGCTGCCTCGGGCACCTTATGGCCGTTCTGCTGTGAGTCTAGATTGTCGAATGGGAGGAAAAACTGATAGTGAATTGTACCGTTCAGGACCACCTAATGACGATGGATCACTCAAATTGCGTCCCGATTCAATACATCGTCCTCCAGCCGACTTGACTCCATGGGTCTATTGCTGCCTCGGGCACCTTATGGCCGTTCTGCTGTGAGTCTAGATTATCGAATGGGAGGAAAAACTGATAGTGAATTGTAACGTTCAGGGCCACCTAATGACGATGGTTCACTCAAATTGCGTCCCGATTCAATACATCGTCCTCCAGCAGACTTGTCTCCATGGGTCTATTGCTGCTTCGGGCACCTTATGGCCGTTCTGCTGTGAGTCAAAGATTTTCGAATCTAACGAAAAACTGATAGTCAATTGTAACATTCAGGGCCACCTAATGACGATGGATCACTCAAATTGCGTCCCGATTCAATACATCGTCCTCCAGCCGACTTGTCTCCATGGGTCTATTGCTGCCTCGGGCACCTTATGGCCGTTCTGCTGTGAGTCAAAGAATTTCGAATCGGACGAAAAACTGATAGTGAATTGTAACGTTCAGGGCCACCTAATGACGTTGGATCACTCAAATTGCGTCCGGATTCAATACATCGTCCTCCAGCAGGCTTGTCTCCATGGGTCTATTGCTGCCTCGGGCACCTTATGGCCGTTCTGCTGTGAGTCAAAGATTTTCGAATCGGACGAAAAACTGATAGTGAATTGTAACATTCAGGGCCACCTAATGACGATGGACCACACAAATTGCGTCCCGATTCAATACATCGTCCTCCAGCCGACTTGACTCCATGGGTCTATTGCTGCCTCGGGCACCTTATGGCCGTTCTGCTGTGAGTCTAGATTATCGAATGGGAGGAAAAACTGATAGTGAATTGTAACGTTCAGGACCACCTAATGACGATGGATCACTCAAATTGCGTCCCGATTCAATACATCGTCCTCCAGCCGACTTGAGTCCATGGGTCTATTGCTGCCTCGGGCACCTTATGGCCGTTCTGCTGTGAGTCTAGATTATCGAATGGGAGGAAAAACTGATAGTGAATTGTAACGTTCAGGGCCACCTAATGACGATGGATCACTCAAATTGCGTCCCGATTCAATACATCGTCCTCCAGCAGAATTGTCTCCTTGGGTCTATTGCTGCCTCGGGCACCTTATGGTCGTTCTCCCGTGAGTCTAGATTATCGAATGGGACGAAAAACTGATAGTTAATTGTAACGTTCGGGGCCTCCTAATGACGACGGAACACTCAAATTGCGTCCCGATTCAATACCTCGTCCTCCAGCAGACTTGTCTCCATATGTCTATTGTTTCCTCGGGCACCTTATGGTCGTTCTCCCGTGAGTCTAGATTATCGAATGGGACGATAAACTGATAGTGAATTGTAACGTTCAGGACGTCCGCCCCAGTAGCTGAGTGGTCAGCGTGACGGATTGACGTCCTCCGGGCCCGGGTTCGATTCCCGGCTGGGTCGGAGATTTTCTCCGCTCAGGGACTGGGTGTTGTGTTGTGTTCATCATCATTTCATCCCCATCCGGCGTGCAGGTCGCCCAAGGCGGCTGGACCTGCCCCGCGAGGGGCCTCCCGGCCAATGACGCCAAACGCTCATCATCATCATCAACGTTCAGGGCCATTTAATGACGATGGATCACTCAAATTGCATCCCCATTCAATACATCGTCCTCCAGCAGACTTGTCTCCATGGGTCTATTGCTGCCTCGGGAACCTTATGGCCGTTATGCAGTGAGTCAAAGATTTTCGAATCGGACGAAAAACTGATAGTAAATTGTAACGTTCAGGGCCTCCAAATGACGATGGAACACTCAAATTGCGTCCCGATTCAATACATCGTCCTCCAGCCGACTTGTCTCCATGGGTCTATTGCTGCCTCGGGCACCTTATGGCCGTTCTGCTGTGAGTCAAAGAATTTCGAATCGGACGAAAAACTGATAGTGAATTGTAACGTTCAGGGCCACCTAATGACGATGGATCATTCAAATTGCGTCCCTATTCAATACATCGTCCTCCAGGCGACTTGTCTCCATGGGTCTATTGCTGCCTCGGGCACCTTATGGCCGTTCTGTTGTGAGTCAAAGATTTTCGAGTCGGACGAAAAACTGATAGTGAATTGTAATGTTCAGGGCCTCCTAATGACGATGGAACACTCAAATTGCGTCCCGATTCAATACATCGTCCTCCAGCAGAGTTGTCTCGATGGGTCTATTGCTGCCTCGGGCACCTTATGGCCGTTCTGCTGTGAGTCAAAGATTTTCGAATCGGCGAAAAACTGATAGCGAATTGTAACATTCAGGGCCACCTAATGACGATGGATCACTCAAATTGCGTCCCGATTCAATACATCGTCCTCCAGCCGACTTGTCTCCATGGGTCTTTTGCTGGCTCGGGCACCTTATGGCCGTTCTGCTGTGAGTCAAAGAATTTCGAATCGGACGAAAAACTGATAGTGAATTGTAACGTTCAGGGCCTCCTAATTACGATGGAACACTCAAATTGCGTCACGATTCAATTCCTTGTCCTCCAGCAGACTTGTCTCCATGGGTCTATTGCTGCCTCGGGAACCTTATGGCCGTTCTGCTGTGAGTCAAAGATTTTCGAATCGGACGAAAAACTGATATTGAATTGTAACGTTCAGGGCCATTTAATAACGATGGATCACTCAAATTGCATCCCCATTCAATACATCGTCCTCCAGCAGACTGCTCTCCATGGGTCTATTGCTGCCTCGGGAACCTTATGGCCGTTATGCTGTGAGTCAAAGATTTTCGAATCGCACGCAAAACTGATAGTGAATTGTAACGTTCAGGGCCTCCTAATGACGATGGAACACTCAAATTGCGGCCCGATTCAATACCTCGTCCTCCAGCAGACTTGACTCCATGGGTCTATTGTTGCCTCGGGCACCTTATGGTCGTTCTCCCGTGAGTCTAGATTATCGAATGGGACGAAAAACTGATAGTGAATTGTAACATTCAGGGCCTCCTAATGACGATGGACCACACAAATTGCGTCCCGATTCAATACATCGTCCTCCAGCCGACTTGTCTCCATGGGTCTATTGCTGTTTCGGGCACCTTATGGCCGTTCTGCTGTGAGTCAAAGATTTTCGAATCGAACGAAAACCTGATAGTGAATTGTAACGTTCAGGGCCTCCTAATGACGATGGAACACTCTAATGCGTCCCGATTCAATACATGGTCCTCCAGCAGACTTGTCTCCATGGGTCTATTGCTGCCTCCGGCACCTTATGGCCGTTCTGCTGTTAGTCAAAGATTTTCAAATCGGACAAAGAACTGATAGTGAATTGTAACGGTCAGGGCCTCCTAATGACGATGGAACACTCAAATTGCGTCCCGATTCAATACATCGTCCTCCAGCAGACTTGTCTCCATGGGTCTATTGCTGCCTCGGGCACCTTATGGTCGTTCTCCCGTGAGTCTAGATTATCGAATGGGACGAAAAACTGATAGTTAATTGTAACGTTCAGGGCCTCCTAATGACGACGGAACACTCAAATTGCGTCCCGATTCAATACCTCGTCCTCCAGCAGACTTGTCTCCATATGTCTATTGTTTCCTCGGGCACCTTATGGTCGTTCTCCCGTGAGTCTAGATTATCGAATGGGACGATAAACTGATAGTTAATTGTAACATTCAGGGCCTCCTAATGACGATGGAACACTCAAATTGCGTCCCGATTCATTACATCTGCCTCCAGCAGACTTGTCTCCATGGGTCTATTGCTGCCTAGGGCACCTTATGGCCGTTCTGCTGTGAGTCAAAGATTTTCGAATCTAACGAAAAACTGATAGTCAATTGTAACATTCAGGGCCACCTAATGACGATGGATCACTCAAATTGCGTCCCGATTCAATACATCGTCCTCCAGCCGACTTGTCTCCATGGTCCTATTGCTGCCGCGGGCACCTTATGGCCGTTCTGCTGTGAGTCAAAGAATTTCGAATCGGACGAAAAACTGATAGTGAATTGTAACGTTCAGGGCCACCTAATGACGTTGGATCACTCAAATTGCGTCCGGATTCAATACATCGTCCTCCAGCAGACTTGTCTCCATGGGTCTATTGCTGCCTCGGGCACCTTATGGCCGTTCTGCTGTGAGTCAAAGATTTTCGAATCGGACGAAAAACTGATAGTGAATTGTAACATTCAGGGCCACCTAATGACGATGGACCACACAAATTGCGTCCCGATTCAATACATCGTCCTCCAGCCGACTTGACTCCATGGGTCTATTGCTGCCTCGGGCACCTTATGGCCGTTCTGCTGTGAGTCTAGATTATCGAATGGGAGGAAAAACTGATAGTGAATTGTAACGTTCAGGACCACCTAATGACGATGGATCACTCAAATTGCGTCCCGATTCAATACATCGTCCTCCAGCCGACTTGAGTCCATGGGTCTATTGCTGCCTCGGGCACCTTATGGCCGTTCTGCTGTGAGTCTAGATTATCGAATGGGAGGAAAAACTGATAGTGTATTGTAACGTTCAGGGCCACCTAATGACGATGGATCACTCAAATTGCGTCCCGATTCAATACATCGTCCTCCAGCAGAATTGTCTCCTTGGGTCTATTGCTGCCTCGGGCACATTATGGCCGTTCTCCCGTGAGTCAAAGATTTTCGAATCGGACGAAAAACTGATAGTTAATTGTAACGTTCAGGGCCTCCTAATGACGACGGAACACTCAAATTGCGTCCCGATTCAATACCTCGTCCTCCAGCAGACTTGTCTCCATATGTCTATTGTTTCCTCGGGCACCTTATGGTCGTTCTCCCGTGAGTCTAGATTATCGAATGGGACGATAAACTGATAGTTAATTGTAACATTCAGGGCCTCCTAATGACGATGGAACACTCAAATTGCGTCCCGATTCAATACATCGTCCTCCAGCAGACTTGTCTCCATGGGTCTATTGCTGCCTCGGGCACCTTATGGTCGTTCTCCCGTGAGTCTAGATTATCGAATGGGACGAAAAACTGATAGTTAATTGTAACGTTCGGGACCTCCTAATGACGACGGAACACTCAAATTGCGTCCCGATTCAATACCTCGTCCTCCAGCAGACTTGTCTCCATATGTCTATTGTTTCCTCGGGCACCTTATGGTCGTTCTCCCGTGAGTCTAGATTATCGAATGGGACGATAAACTGATAGTTAATTGTAACATTCAGGGCCTCCTAATGACGATGGATCACTCAAATTGCGTCCCGATTCAATACATCGTCCTCCAGCCGACTTGTCTCCATGGGTCTATTGCTGGCTCGGGCACCTTATGGCCGTTCTGCTGTGAGTCAAAGATTTTCGAATCGGACGAGAACCTGATAGTGAATTGTAACGTTCAGGGCCTCCTAATGACGATGGAACACTCAAATGCGTCCCGATTCAATACATGGTCATCCAGCAGACTTGTCTCCATGGGTCTATTGCTGCCTCGGGCACCTTATGGCCGTTCTGCTGTTAGTCAAAGATTTTCAAATCGGACAAAAAACTGATAGTGAATTGTAACGTTCAGGGCCTCCTAATGACGATGGAACACTCAAATTGCGTCCCGATTCAATCCATCGTCCTCCAGCAGACTTGTCTCCATATGTCTACTGTTTCCTCGGGCACCTTATGGTCGTTCTCCCGTGAGTCTAGATTATCGAATGGGACGATAGACTGATAGTTAATTGTAACATTCAGGGCCTCCTAATGACGATGGAACACTCAAATTGCGTCCCGATTCATTACATCGCCCTCCAGCAGACTTGTCTCCATGGGTCTATTGCTGCCTAGGGCACCTTATGGCCGTTCTGCTGTGAGTCAAAGATTTTCGAATCGGACGAAAAACTGATAGCGAATTGTAACGTTCAGGGCCGCCTAATGACGATGGAACACTCAAATTGCGTCCCGATTCAATTCCTTGTCCTCCAGCAGACTTGTCTCCATGGGTCTATTGCTGCCTCGGGAACCTTATGGCCGTTCTGCTGTGAGTCAAAGATTTTCGAATCGGACGAAAAACTGATAGTGAATTGTAACGTTCAGGGCCACTTAATGACGATGGATGACTCAAATTGCATCCCCGTTCAATACATCGTCCTCCAGCAGACTTGTCTCCATGGGTCTATTGCTGCCTAAGGAACCTTATGGCCGTTATGCTGTGAGTCAAAGATTTTCGAATCGGACGAAAAACTGCTAGTGAATCCTAATGACGATGGAACACTCAAATTGCGTCCCGATTCAATACCTCGTCCTCCAGCAGACTTGACTCCATGGGTCTATTGTTGCCTCGGGCACCTTATGGTCGTTCTCCCGTGAGTCTAGATTATCGAATGGGACGAAAAACTGATAGTTAATTGTAACATTCAGGGCCTCCTAATGACGATGGACCACACAAATTGCGTCCCGATTCAATACATCGTCCTCCAGCCGACTTGTCTACATGGGTCTGTTGCTGGCTCGGGCACCTTATGGCCGTTCTGCTGTGAGTCAAAGATTTTCGAATCGGACGAAAACCTGATAGTGAATTGTAACGTTCAGGGCCTCCTAATGACGATGGAACACTCAAATGCGTCCCGATTCAATACATGGTCATCCAGCAGACTTGTCTCCATGGGTCTATTGCTGCCTCGGGCACCTTATGGCCGTTCTGCTGTTAGTCAAAGATTTTCAAATCGGACAAAAAACTGATAGTGAATTGTAACGTTCAGGGCCTCCTAATGACGATGGAACACTCAAATTGCGTCCCGATTCAATCCATCGTCCTCCAGCAGACTTGTCTCCATGGGTCTATTGCTGCCTCGGGCACCTTATGGTTGTTCTCCCGTGAGTCTAGATTATCGAATGGGACGAAAAACTGATAGTGAATTGTAACATTCAGGGCCACCTAATGACGATGGATCACTCAAATTGCGTCCCGATTCAATACATCGTCCTCCAGCCGACTTGTCTCCATGGGTCTATTGCTGCCTCGGGCACCTTACGGCCGTTCTGCTGTGAGTCAAAGAATTTCGAATCGGACGAAAAACTGATAGTGAATTGTAACGTTCAGGGCCACCTAATGACGTTGGATCACTCAAATTGCGTCCGGATTCAATACATCGTCCTCCAGCAGACTTGTCTCCATGGGTCTATTGCTGCCTCGGGCACCTTATGGCCGTTCTGCTGTGAGTCAAAGATTTTCGAATCGGACGAAAAACTGATAGTGAATTGTAACATTCAGGGCCACCTAATGACGATGGACCACACAAATTGCGTCCCGATTCAATACATCGTCCTCCAGCCGACTTGACTCCATGGGTCTATTGCTGCCTCGGGCACCTTATGGCCGTTCTGCTGTGAGTCTAGATTATCGAATGGGAGGAAAAACTGATAGTGAATTGTAACGTTCAGGACCACCTAATGACGATGGATCACTCAAATTGCGTCCCGATTCAATACATCGTCCTCCAGCCGACTTGAGTCCATGGGTCTATTGCTGCCTCGGGCACCTTATGGCCGTTCTGCTGTGAGTCTAGATTATCGAATGGGAGGAAAAACTGATAGTGAATTGTAACGTTCAGGGCCACCTAATGACGATGGACCACTCAAATTGCGTCCCGATTCAATACATCGTCCTCCAGCAGAATTGTCTCCTTGGGTCTATTGCTGCCTCGGGCACATTATGGCCGTTCTCCCGTGAGTCAAAGATTTTCGAATCGGACGAAAAACTGATAGTTAATTGTAACGTTCAGGGCTTCCTAATGACGACGGAACACTCAAATTGCGTCCCGATTCAATACCTCGTCCTCCAGCAGACTTGTCTCCATATGTCTATTGTTTCCTCGGGCACCTTATGGTCGTTCTCCCGTGAGTCTAGATTATCGAATGGGACGATAAACTGATAGTTAATTGTAACATTCAGGGCCTCCTAATGACGATGGAACACTCACATTGCGTCCCGATTCAATACATCGTCCTCCAGCAGACTTGTCTCCATGGGTCTATTGCTGCCTCGGGCACCTTATGGTCGTTCTCCCGTGAGTCTAGATTATCGAATGGGACGAAAAACTGATAGTTAATTGTAACGTTCGGGGCCTCCTAATGACGACGGAACACTCAAATTGCGTCCCGATTCAATACCTCGTCCTCCAGCAGACTTGTCTCCATATGTCTATTGTTTCCTCGGGCACCTTATGGTCGTTCTCCCGTGAGTCTAGATTATCGAATGGGACGATAAACTGATAGTTAATTGTAACATTCAGGGCCTCCTAATGACGATGGATCACTCAAATTGCGTCCCGATTCAATACATCGTCCTCCAGCCGACTTGTCTCCATGGGTCTATTGCTGGCTCGGGCACCTTATGGCCGTTCTGCTGTGAGTCAAAGATTTTCGAATCGGACGAAAACCTGATAGTGAATTGTAACGTTCAGGGCCTCCTAATGACGATGGAACACTCAAATGCGTCCCGATTCAATACATGGTCATCCAGCAGACTTGTCTCCATGGGTCTATTGCTGCCTCGGGCACCTTATGGCCGTTCTGCTGTTAGTCAAAGATTTTCAAATCGGACAAAAAACTGATAGTGAATTGTAACGTTCAGGGCCTCCTAATGACGATGGAACACTCAAATTGCGTCCCGATTCAATCCATCGTCCTCCAGCAGACTTGTCTCCATGGGTCTATTGCTGCCTCGGGCACCTTATGGTTGTTCTCCCGTGAGTCTAGATTATCGAATGGGACGAAAAACTGATAGTTAATTGTAACGTTCAGGGCCTCCTAATGACGACGGAACACTCAAATTGCGTCCCGATTCAATACCTCGTCCTCCAGCAGACTTGTCTCCATATGTCTACTGTTTCCTCGGGCACCTTATGGTCGTTCTCCCGTGAGTCTAGATTATCGAATGGGACGATAAACTGATAGTTAATTGTAACATTCAGGGCCTCCTAATGACGATGGAACACTCAAATTGCGTCCCGATTCATTACATCGCCCTCCAGCAGACTTGTCTCCATGGGTCTATTGCTGCCTAGGGCACCTTATGGCCGTTCTGCTGTGAGTCAAAGATTTTCGAATCTGACGAAAAACTGATAGTCAATTGTAACATTCAGGGCCACCTAATGACGATGGATCACTCAAATTGCGTCCCGATTCAATACATCGTCCTCCAGCCGACTTGTCTCCATGGGTCTATTGCTGCCTCGGGCACCTTATGGCCGTTCTGCTGTGAGTCAAAGATTTTCGAATCGGACGAAAAACTGATAGCGAATTGTAACGTTCAGGGCCGCCTAATGACGATGGAACACTCAAATTGCGTCCCGATTCAATTCCTTGTCCTCCAGCAGACTTGTCTCCATGCGTCTATTGCTGCCTCGGGAACCTTATGGCCGTTCCGCTGTGAGTCAAAGATTTTCGAATCGGACTAAAAACTGATAGTGAATTGTAACGTTCAGGGCCTCCTAATGACGATGGACCACACAAATTGCGTCCCGATTCAATACATCGTCCTCCAGCCGACTTGTCTCCATGGGTCTGTTGCTGGCTCGGGCACCTTATGGCCGTTCTGCTGTGAGTCAAAGATTTTCGAATCGGACGAAAACCTGATAGTGAATTGTAACGTTCAGGGCCTCCTAATGACGATGGATCACTCAAATTGCATCCCCGTTCAATACATCGTCCTCCAGCAGACTTGTCTCCATGGGTCTATTGCTGCCTAAGGAACCTTATGGCCGTTATGCTGTGAGTCAAAGATTTTCGAATCGGACGAAAAACTGCTCGTGAATCCTAATGACGATGGAACACTCAAATTGCGTCCCGATTCAATACCTCGTCCTCCAGCAGACTTGACTCCATGGGTCTATTGTTGCCTCGGCCACCTTATGGTCGTTCTCCCGTGAGTGTAGATTATCGAATGGGACGAAAAACTGATAGTTAATTGTAACATTCAGGGCCTCCTAATGACGATGGACCACACAAATTGCGTCCCGATTCAATACATCGTCCTCCAGCCGACTTGTCTCCATGGGTCTGTTGCTGGCTCGGGCACCTTATGGCCGTTCTGCTGTGAGTCAAAGATTTTCGAATCGGACGAAAACCTGATAGTGAATTGTAACGTTCAGGGCCTCCTAATGACGATGGAACACTCAAATTGCGTCCCGATTAAATACATCGTCCTCCAGCAGACTTGTCTCCATGGGTCTATTGCTGCCTCGGGCACCTTATGGTCGTTCTCCCGTGAGTCTAGACTATCGAATGGGACGAAAAACTGATAGTTAATTGTAACGTTCAGGGCCTCCTAATGACGACGGAACACTCAAATTGCGTCCCGATTCAATACCTCGTCCTCCAGCAGACTTGTCTCCATACGTCTATTGTTTCCTCGGGCACCTTATGGTCGTTCTCCCGTGAGTCTAGATTATCGAATGGGACGATAAACTGATAGTTAATTGTAACATTCAGGGCCTCCTAATGACGATGGAACACTCAAATTGCGTCCCGATTCATTACATCGGCCTCCAGCAGACTTGTCTCCATGGGTCTATTGCTGCCTAGGGCACCTTATGGCCGTTCTGCTGTGAGTCAAAGATTTTCGAATCTAACGAAAAACTGATAGTCAATTGTAACATTCAGGGCCACCTAATGACGATGGATCACTCAAATTGCGTCCCGATTCAATACATCGTCCTCCAGCCGACTTGTCTCCATGGGTCTATTGCTGCCTCGGGCACCTTATGGCCGTTCTGCTGTGAGTCAAAGATTTTCGAATCGGACGAAAAACTGATAGTGAATTGTAACATTCAGGGCCACCTAATGACGATGGACCACACAAATTGCGTCCCGATTCAATACATCGTCCTCCAGCCGACTTGACTCCATGGGTCTATTGCTGCCTCGGGCACCTTATGGCCGTTCTGCTGTGAGTCTAGATTATCGAATGGGAGGAAAAACTGATAGTGAATTGTAACGTTCAGGACCACCTAATGACGATGGATCACTCAAATTGCGTCCCGATTCAATACATCGTCCTCCAGCCGACTTGAGTCCATGGGTCTATTGCTGCCTCGGGCACCTTATGGCCGTTCTGCTGTGAGTCTAGATTATCGAATGGGAGGAAAAACTGATAGTGAATTGTAACGTTCAGGGCCACCTAATGACGATGGATCACTCAAATTGCGTCCCGATTCAATACATCGTCCTCCAGCAGAATTGTCTCCTTGGGTCTATTGCTGCCTCGGGCACATTATGGCCGTTCTCCCGTGAGTCAAAGATTTTCGAATCGGACGAAAAACTGATAGTTAATTGTAACGTTCAGGGCTTCCTAATGACGACGGAACACTCAAATTGCGTCCCGATTCAATACCTCGTCCTCCAGCAGACTTGTCTCCATATGTCTATTGTTTCCTCGGGCACCTTATGGTCGTTCTCCCGTGAGTCTAGATTATCGAATGGGACGATAAACTGATAGTTAATTGTAACATTCAGGGCCTCCTAATGACGATGGAACACTCACATTGCGTCCCGATTCAATACATCGTCCTCCAGCAGACTTGTCTCCATGGGTCTATTGCTGCCTCGGGCACCTTATGGTCGTTCTCCCGTGAGTCTAGATTATCGAATGGGACGAAAAACTGATAGTTAATTGTAACGTTCGGGGCCTCCTAATGACGACGGAACACTCAAATTGCGTCCCGATTCAATACCTCGTCCTCCAGCAGACTTGTCTCCATATGTCTATTGTTTCCTCGGGCACCTTATGGTCGTTCTCCCGTGAGTCTAGATTATCGAATGGGACGATAAACTGATAGTTAATTGTAACATTCAGGGCCTCCTAATGACGATGGATCACTCAAATTGCGTCCCGATTCAATACATCGTCCTCCAGCCGACTTGTCTCCATGGGTCTATTGCTGGCTCGGGCACCTTATGGCCGTTCTGCTGTGAGTCAAAGATTTTCGAATCGGACGAAAACCTGATAGTGAATTGTAACGTTCAGGGCCTCCTAATGACGATGGAACACTCAAATGCGTCCCGATTCAATACATGGTCATCCAGCAGACTTGTCTCCATGGGTCTATTGCTGCCTCGGGCACCTTATGGCCGTTCTGCTGTTAGTCAAAGATTTTCAAATCGGACAAAAAACTGATAGTGAATTGTAACGTTCAGGGCCTCCTAATGACGATGGAACACTCAAATTGCGTCCCGATTCAATCCATCGTCCTCCAGCAGACTTGTCTCCATGGGTCTATTGCTGCCTCGGGCACCTTATGGTTGTTCTCCCGTGAGTCTAGATTATCGAATGGGACGAAAAACTGATAGTTAATTGTAACGTTCAGGGCCTCCTAATGACGACGGAACACTCAAATTGCGTCCCGATTCAATACCTCGTCCTCCAGCAGACTTGTCTCCATATGTCTACTGTTTCCTCGGGCACCTTATGGTCGTTCTCCCGTGAGTCTAGATTATCGAATGGGACGATTAACTGATAGTTAATTGTAACATTCAGGGCCTCCTAATGACGATGGAACACTCAAATTGCGTCCCGATTCATTACATCGCCCTCCAGCAGACTTGTCTCCATGGGTCTATTGCTGCCTAGGGCACCTTATGGCCGTTCTGCTGTGAGTCAAAGATTTTCGAATCTGACGAAAAACTGATAGTCAATTGTAACATTCAGGGCCACCTAATGACGATGGATCACTCAAATTGCGTCCCGATTCAATACATCGTCCTCCAGCCGACTTGTCTCCATGGGTCTATTGCTGCCTCGGGCACCTTATGGCCGTTCTGCTGTGAGTCAAAGATTTTCGAATCGGACGAAAAACTGATAGCGAATTGTAACGTTCAGGGCCGCCTAATGACGATGGAACACTCAAATTGCGTCCCGATTCAATTCCTTGTCCTCCAGCAGACTTGTCTCCATGCGTCTATTGCTGCCTCGGGAACCTTATGGCCGTTCCGCTGTGAGTCAAAGATTTTCGAATCGGACTAAAAACTGATAGTGAATTGTAACGTTCAGGGCCTCCTAATGACGATGGACCACACAAATTGCGTCCCGATTCAATACATCGTCCTCCAGCCGACTTGTCTCCATGGGTCTGTTGCTGGCTCGGGCACCTTATGGCCGTTCTGCTGTGAGTCAAAGATTTTCGAATCGGACGAAAACCTGATAGTGAATTGTAACGTTCAGGGCCTCCTAATGACGATGGATCACTCAAATTGCATCCCCGTTCAATACATCGTCCTCCAGCAGACTTGTCTCCATGGGTCTATTGCTGCCTAAGGAACCTTATGGCCGTTATGCTGTGAGTCAAAGATTTTCGAATCGGACGAAAAACTGCTCGTGAATCCTAATGACGATGGAACACTCAAATTGCGTCCCGATTCAATACCTCGTCCTCCAGCAGACTTGACTCCATGGGTCTATTGTTGCCTCGGCCACCTTATGGTCGTTCTCCCGTGAGTGTAGATTATCGAATGGGACGAAAAACTGATAGTTAATTGTAACATTCAGGGCCTCCTAATGACGATGGACCACACAAATTGCGTCCCGATTCAATACATCGTCCTCCAGCCGACTTGTCTCCATGGGTCTGTTGCTGGCTCGGGCACCTTATGGCCGTTCTGCTGTGAGTCAAAGATTTTCGAATCGGACGAAAACCTGATAGTGAATTGTAACGTTCAGGGCCTCCTAATGACGATGGAACACTCAAATTGCGTCCCGATTAAATACATCGTCCTCCAGCAGACTTGTCTCCATGGGTCTATTGCTGCCTTGGGCACCTTATGGTCGTTCTCCCGTGAGCCTAGACTATCGAATGGGACGAAAAACTGATAGTTAATTGTAACGTTCAGGGCCTCCTAATGACGACGGAACACTCAAATTGCGTCCCGATTCAATACCTCGTCCTCCAGCAGACTTGTCTCCATACGTCTATTGTTTCCTCGGGCACCTTATGGTCGTTCTCCCGTGAGTCTAGATTATCGAATGGGACGATAAACTGATAGTTAATTGTAACATTCAGGGCCTCCTAATGACGATGGAACACTCAAATTGCGTCCCGATTCATTACATCGGCCTCCAGCAGACTTGTCTCCATGGGTCTATTGCTGCCTAGGGCACCTTATGGCCGTTCTGCTGTGAGTCAAAGATTTTCGAATCTGACGAAAAACTGATAGTCAATTGTAACATTCAGGGCCACCTAATGACGATGGATCACTCAAATTGCGTCCCGATTCAATACATCGTCCTCCAGCCGACTTGTCTCCATGGGTCTATTGCTGCCTCGGGCACCTTATGGCCGTTCTGCTGTGAGTCAAAGATTTTCGAATCGGACGAAAAACTGATAGTGAATTGTAACATTCAGGGCCACCTAATGACGATGGACCACACAAATTGCGTCCCGATTCAATACATCGTCCTCCAGCCGACTTGACTCCATGGGTCTATTGCTGCCTCGGGCACCTTATGGCCGTTCTGCTGTGAGTCTAGATTATCGAATGGGAGGAAAAACTGATAGTGAATTGTAACGTTCAGGACCACCTAATGACGATGGATCACTCAAATTGCGTCCCGATTCAATACATCGTCCTCCAGCCGACTTGAGTCCATGGGTCTATTGCTGCCTCGGGCACCTTATGGCCGTTCTGCTGTGAGTCTAGATTATCGAATGGGAGGAAAAACTGATAGTGAATTGTAACGTTCAGGGCCACCTAATGACGATGGATCACTCAAATTGCGTCCCGATTCAATACATCGTCCTCCAGCAGAATTGTCTCCTTGGGTCTATTGCTGCCTCGGGCACATTATGGCCGTTCTCCCGTGAGTCAAAGATTTTCGAATCGGACGAAAAACTGATAGTTAATTGTAACGTTCAGGGCCTCCTAATGACGACGGAACACTCAAATTGCGTCCCGATTCAATACCTCGTCCTCCAGCAGACTTGTCTCCATATGTCTATTGTTTCCTCGGGCACGTTATGGTCGTTCTCCCGTGAGTCTAGATTATCGAATGGGACGATAAACTGATAGTTAATTGTAACATTCAGGGCCTCCTAATGACGATGGAACACTCAAATTGCGTCCCGATTCAATACATCGTCCTCCAGCAGACTTGTCTCCATGGGTCTATTGCTGCCTCGGGCACCTTATGGTCGTTCTCCCGTGAGTCTAGATTATCGAATGGGACGAAAAACTGATAGTTAATTGTAACGTTCGGGGCCTCCTAATGACGACGGAACACTCAAATTGCGTCCCGATTCAATACCTCGTCCTCCAGCAGACTTGTCTCCATATGTCTATTGTTTCCTCGGGCACCTTATGGTCGTTCTCCCGTGAGTCTAGATTATCGAATGGGACGATAAACTGATAGTTAATTGTAACATTCAGGGCCTCCTAATGACGATGGATCACTCAAATTGCGTCCCGATTCAATACATCGTCCTCCAGCCGACTTGTCTCCATGGGTCTATTGCTGGCTCGGGCACCTTATGGCCGTTCTGCTGTGAGTCAAAGATTTTCGAATCGGACGAAAACCTGGTAGTGAATTGTAACGTTCAGGGCCTCCTCATGACGATGGAACACTCAAATGCGTCCCGATTCAATACATGGTCATCCAGCAGACTTGTCTCCATGGGTCTATTGCTGCCTCGGGCACCTTATGGCCGTTCTGCTGTTAGTCAAAGATTTTCAAATCGGACAAAAAACTGATAGTGAATTGTAACGTTCAGGGCCTCCTAATGACGATGGAACACTCAAATTGCGTCCCGATTCAATCCATCGTCCTCCAGCAGACTTGTCTCCATGGGTCTATTGCTGCCTCGGGCACCTTATGGTTGTTCTCCCGTGAGTCTAGATTATCGAATCGGACGAAAAACTGATAGTTAATTGTAACGTTCAGGGCCTCCTAATGACGACGGAACACTCAAATTGCGTCCCGATTCAATACCTCGTCCTCCAGCAGACTTGTCTCCATATGTCTACTGTTTCCTCGGGCACCTTATGGTCGTTCTCCCGTGAGTCTAGATTATCGAATGGGACGATAAACTGATAGTTAATTGTAACATTCAGGGCCTCCTAATGACGATGGAACACTCAAATTGCGTCCCGATTCATTACATCGCCCTCCAGCAGACTTGTCTCCATGGGTCTATTGCTGCCTAGGGCACCTTATGGCCGTTCTGCTGTGAGTCAAAGATTTTCGAATCTGACGAAAAACTGATAGTCAATTGTAACATTCAGGGCCACCTAATGACGATGGATCACTCAAATTGCGTCCCGATTCAATACATCGTCCTCCAGCCGACTTGTCTCCATGGGTCTATTGCTGCCTCGGGCACCTTATGGCCGTTCTGCTGTGAGTCAAAGATTTTCGAATCGGACGAAAAACTGATGGCGAATTGTAACGTTCAGGGCCGCCTAATGACGATGGAACACTCAAATTGCGTCCCGATTCAATTCCTTGTCCTCCAGCAGACTTGTCTCCATGGGTCTATTGCTGCCTCGGGAACCTTATGGCCGTTCTGCTGTGAGTCAAAGATTTTCGAATCGGACGAAAAACTGATAGTGAATTGTAACGTTCAGGGCCACTTAATGACGATGGATCACTCAAATTGCATCCCCGTTCAATACATCGTCCTCCAGCAGACTTGTCTCCATGGGTCTATTGCTGCCTAAGGAACCTTATGGCCGTTATGCTGTGAGTCAAAGATTTTCGAATCGGACGAAAAACTGATAGTGAATCCTAATGACGATGGAACACTCAAATTGCGTCCCGATTCAATACCTCGTCCTCCAGCAGACTTGACTCCATGGGTCTATTGTTGCCTCGGGCACCTTATGGTCGTTCTCCCGTGAGTCTAGATTATCGAATGGGACGAAAAACTGATAGTTAATTGTAACATTCAGGGCCTCCTAATGACGATGGACCACACAAATTGCGTCCCGATTCAATACATCGTCCTCCAGCCGACTTGTCTCCATGGGTCTGTTGCTGGCTCGGGCACCTTATGGCCGTTCTGCTGTGAGTCAAAGATTTTCGAATCGGACGAAAACCTGATAGTGAATTGTAACGTTCAGGGCCTCCTAATGACGATGGAACACTCAAATTGCGTCCCGATTAAATACATCGTCCTCCAGCAGACTTGTCTCCATGTGTCTATTGCTGCCTCGGGCACCTTATGGTCGTTCTCCCGTGAGTCTAGATTATCGAATGGGACGAAAAACTGATAGTTAATTGTAACGTTCAGGGCCTCCTAATGACGACGGAACACTCAAATTGCGTCCCGATTCAATACATCGCCCTCCAGCAGACTTGTCTCCATGGGTCTATTGCTGCCTAGGGCACCTTATGGCCGTTCTGCTGTGAGTCAAAGATTTTCGAATCTGACGAAAAACTGATAGTGAATTGTAACATTCAGGGCCACCTAATGACGATGGATCACTCAATTTGCGTCCCGATTCAATACATCGTCCTCCAGCCGACTTGTCTCCATGGGTCTATTGCTGGCTCGGGCACCTTATGGCCGTTCTGCTGTGAGTCAAAGATTTTCGAATCGGACGAAAACCTGATAGTGAATTGAAACGTTCAGGGCCTCCTAATGACGATGGAACACTCAAATGCGTCCCGATTCAATACATGGTCCTCCAGCAGACTTGTCTCCATGGGTCTATTGCTGCCTCGGGCACCTTATGGCCGCTCTGCTGTTAGTCAAAGATTTTCAAATCGGACAAAAAACTGATAGTGATTTGTAACGTTCAGGGCCTCCTAATGACGATGGAACACTCAAATTGCGTCCCGATTCAATACATCGTCCTCCAGCAGACTTGTCTCCATGGATCTATTGCTGCCTCGGGCACCTTATGGTCGTTATCCCGTGAGTCTAGATTATCGAATGGGACGAAAAACTGATAGTTAATTGTAACGTTCAGGGCCTCCTAATGACGACGGAACACACAAATTGCGTCCCGATTCAATACCTCGTCTTCCAGCAGACTTGGCTCCATATGTCTATTGTTTCCTCGGGCACCTTATGGTCGTTCTCCCGTGAGTCTAGATTATCGAATGGGACGATAAACTGATAGTTAATTGTAACATTCAGGGCCTCCTGATGACGATGGAACACTCAAATTGCGTCCCGATTCAATACATCGCCCTCCAGCAGACTTGTCTCCATGGGTCTATTGCTGCGTAGGGCACCTTATGGCCGTTCTGCTGTGAGTCAAAGATTTTCGAATCTGACGAAAAACTGATAGTGAATTGTAACATTCAGGGCCACCTAATGACGATGGATCACTCAATTTGCGCCCCGATTCAATACATCGTCCTCCAGCCGACTTGTCTCCATGGGTCTATTGCTGGCTCGGGCACCTTATGGCCGTTCAGCTGTGAGTCAAAGATTTTCGAATCGGACGAAAACCTGATAGTGAATTGTAACGTTCAGGGCCTCCTAATGACGATGGAACACTCAAATTGCGTCCCGATTCATTACATCGCCCTACAGCAGACTTGTCTCCATGGGTCTATTGCTGCCTCGGGCACCTTATGGCCGTTCTGCGGTGAGTCAAAGAATTTCAAATCGGACGAAAAACTGATAGTGAATTGTAACGTTCAGGGCCACCTAATGAAGTTGGATCACTCAAATTGCGTCCGGATTCAATACATCGTCCTCCAGCAGACTTGTCTCCATGGGTCTATTGCTGCCTCGGGCACCTTATGGCCGTTCTGCTGTGAGTCAAAGATTTTCGAATCGGACGAAAAACTGATAGTGAATTGTAACAGTCAGGGCCACCTAATGTCGATGGACCACACAAATTGCGTCCCGATTCAATACATCGTCCTCCAGCCGACTTGACTCCATGGGTCTATTGCTGCCTCGGGCACCTTATGGCCGTTCTGCTGTGAGTCTAGATTATCGAATGGGAGGAAAAACTGAGAGTGAATTGTAACGTTCAGGGCCACCTAATGACGATGGATCACTCAAATTGCGTCCCGATTCAATACATCGTCCTCCAGCCGACTTGACTCCATGGGTATATTGCTGCCTCGGGCACCTTATGGCCGTTCTGCTGTGAGTCTAGATTATCGAATGGGAGGAAAAACTGATAGTGAATTGTAACGTTCAGGGCCACCTAATGACGATGGATCACTCAAATTGCGTCCCGATTCAATACATCGTCCTCCAGCAGACTTGTCTCCATTGGTCTATTGCTGCCTCGGGCACTTTATGGCCGTTCTCCCGTGAGTCAAAGATTTTCGAATCGGACGAAAAACTGATAGTGAATTGTAACGTTCAGGGCCACCTAATGACGATGGAATACTCAAATTGCGTCCCGATTCAATATATCGTCCTCCAGCAGACTTGTCTCCATGGGTCTATTGCTGCCTCGGGAACCTTATGGCCGTTATGCTGTGAGTCAAAGATTTTCGAATCGGACGAAAAACTGATAGTGAATTGTAACGTTCAGGGCCTCCTAATGACGATGGAACACTCAAATTGCGTCCCGATTCAATACGTCGTCCTCCAGCAGACTTGACTCCATGGGTCTATTGTTGCCTCGGGCACCTTATGGTCGTTCTCCCGTGAGTCTAGATTATCGAATGGGACGAAAACCTGGTAGTTAATTGTAACATTCAGGGCCTCCTAATGACGATGGACCACACAAATTGCGTCCCGATTCAATACATCGTCCTCCAGCCGACTTGTCTCCATGGGTCTATTGCTGGCTCGGGCACCTTATGGCCGTTCTGCTGTGAGTCAAAGATTTTCGAATCGGACGAAAACCTGATAGTGAATTGTAACGTTCAGGGCCTCCTAATGACGATGGAACACTCAAATTGCGTCCCGATTCAATACATCGCCCTCCAGCAAACTTGTCTGCCTAGGGTACCTTATGGCCGTTCTGCTGTGAGTCATAGACTTTCGAATCTGACGAAAAACTGATAGTCAATTGTAACATTCACGGCCACCTAATGACGATGGATCATTCAAATTGCGTCCCGATTCAATACATCGTCCTCCAGCCGACTTGTCTCCATGGGTCTATTGCTGCCTCGGGCAACTTATGGCCGTTCTGCTGTGAGTCTAGATTATCGAATGGGAGGAAAAACTGATAATGAATTGTAACGTTCAGGGCCACCTAATGACGATGGATCACTCAAATTGCGTCCCGATTCAATACATCGTCCTCCAGCAGACTTGTCTCCATGGGTCTATTGCTGCCTCGGGCACATTATGGCCGTTCTAATGTGAGTCAAAGATTTTCGAATCGGACGAAAAACTGATAGTGAATTGTAAGTTTCAGGGCCACCTAATGACGATGGATCACTCAAATTGCGTCCCTATTCAATACATCGTCCTCCAGGCGACTTGTCTCCATCGGTCTATTGCTGCCTCGGGCACCTTATGGCCGTTCTGTTGTGAGTCAAAGATTTTCGAGTCGGACGAAAAACTGATAGTGAATTGTAATGTTCCGGGCCTCCTAATGACGATGGAACACTCAAATTGCGTCCGGATTCAATACATCGTCCTCCAGCAGACTTGTCTCCATGGGTCTATTGCTGCCTCGGGCACCTTATGGCCGTTCTGCTGTGAGTCAAAGATTTTCGAATCGGACGAAAACCTGATAGTGAATTGAAACATTCAGGGCCTCCTAATGACGATGGAACACTCAAATTGCGTCCCGATTCAATACATGGTCCTCCAGCAGACTTGTCTCCATGGGTCTATTGCTGCCTCGGGCACCTTTATGGCCGTTCTGCTGTGAGTCAAAGATTTTCAAATCGGACAAAATACTGATAGTGAATTGTATCGTTCAGGGCCTCCTAATGACGATGGAACACTCAAATTGCGTCCCGATTCAATACCTCGCCCTCCAGCAGACTTGTCTCCATGGGTCTATTGCTGCCTAGGGCACCTTATGGCCGTTCTGCTGTGAGTCAAAGATTTTCGAATCTGACGAAAAACTGATAGTCAATTGTAACATTCAGGGCCTCCTAATGACGATGGAACACTCAAATTGCGTCCCGATTCAATACATCGTCCTCCAGCAGACTTGTCTCCATGGGTCTGTTGCTGCCTCGGGCACCTTATGGCCGTTCTGCTGTGAATCAAAGATTTTCCGAATCGGACGAAAAACTGATAGTGAATTGTAACGTTCAGGGCCACCTAATGACGATGGATCACTCAAATTGCGTCCCGATTCAATACATCGTCCTCCAGCAGACTTGTCTCCATATGTCTATTGTTTCCTCGGGCACCTTATGGCCGTTCTGCTGTGAGTCTAGATTATCGAATGGGAGGAATAACTGATAGTGAATTGTAACGTTCAGGGCCACCTAATGACGATGGATCACTCAAATTGCGTCCCGATTCAATACATCGTCCTCCAGCCGACTTGACTCCATGGGTCTATTGCTGCCTCGGGCACCTTATGGCCGTTCTGCTGTGAGTCTAGATTATCGAATGGGAGGAAAAACTGATAGTGAATTGTAACGTTCAGGGCCACCTAATGACGATGGATCACTCAAATTGCGTCCCGATTCAATACATCGTCCTCCAGCAGACTTGTCTCCATGGGGCTATTGCTGCCTCGGGCACATTATGGCCGTTCTCCCGTGAGTCAAAGATTTTCGAATCGGACGAAAAACTGATAGTGAATTAAAACGTTCAGGGCCACCTAATGACGATGGATTACTCAAATTGCGTCCCGATTCAATATATCGTCCTCCAGCAGACTTGTCTCCATGGGTCTATTGCTGCCTCGGGCACCTTATGGCCGTTCTGCTGTGAGTCAAAGATTTTCGAATCGCACGAAAAACTGATAGTGAATTGTAACGTTCAGGGCCGCCTAATGACGATGGAACACTCAAATTGCGTCCCGATTCAATTCCTTGTCCTCCAGCAGACTTGTCTCCATGGGTCTATTGCTGCCTCGGGAACCTTATGGCCGTTCTGCTGTGAGTCAAAGATTTTCAAATCGGACGAAAAACTGATAGTGAATTGTAACGTTCAGGGCCACTTAATGACGATGGATCACTCAAATTGCATCCCCATTCAATACATCGTCCTCCAGCAGACTTGTCTCCATGGGTCGATTGCTGCCTCGGGAACCTTATGGCCGTTATGCTGTGAGTCCAAGATTTTCGAATCGGACGAAAAACTGATAGTGAATTGTAACGTTCAGGGCCTCCTAATGACGATGGAACACTCAAATTGCGTCCCGATTCAATACATCGTCCTCCAGCAGACTTGTCTCCATGGGTCTATTGCTGCCTCGGGCACCTTATGGTCGTTCTCCCGTGAGTCTAGATTATCAAATGGGACGAAAAACTGATAGTTAATTGTAACGTTCAGGGCCTCCTAATGACGACGGAACACTCAAATTGCGTCCCGATTCAATACCTCGTCCTAAAGCAGACTTCTCTCCATATGTCTATTGTTTCCTCGGGCACCTTATGGTCGTCCTCCCGTGAGTCAAGATTATCGAATGGGACGATAAACTGATAGTTAATTGTAACATTCAGGGCCTCCTAATGACGATGGAACACTCAAATTGCGTCCCGATTCAATACATCGTCCTCCAGCAGACTTGTCTCCATGGGTCTATTGCTGCCTCGGGCACCTTATGGCCGTTCTGCTGTGAGTCTAGATTATCGAATGGGAGGAAAAACTGAGAGTGAATTGTAACGTTCAGGGCCACCTAATGACGATGGATCACTCAAATTGCGTCCCGATTCAATACATCGTCCTCCAGCCGACTTGACTCCATGGGTCTATTGCTGCCTCGGGCACCTTATGGCCGTTCTGCTGTGAGTCTAGATTATCGAATGGGAGGAAAAACTGATAGTGAATTGTAACGTTCAGGGTCACCTAATGACGATGGATCACTCAAATTGCGTCCCGATTCAATACATCGTCCTCCAGCAGACTTGTCTCCATTGGTCTATTGCTGCCTCGGGCACATTATGGCCGTTCTCCCGTGAGTCAAAGATTTTCGAATCGGACGAAAAACTGATAGTGAATTGTAACGTTCAGGGCCACCTAATGACGATGGAATACTCAAATTGCGTCCCGATTCAATATATCGTCCTCCAGCAGACTTGTCTCCATGGGTCTATTGCTGCCTCGGGAACCTTATGGCCGTTATGCTGTGAGTCAAAGATTTTCGAATCGGACGAAAAACTGATAGTGAATTGTAACGTTCAGGGCCTCCTAATGACGATGGAACACTCAAATTGCGTCCCGATTCAATACGTCGTCCTCCAGCAGACTTGACTCCATGGGTCTATTGTTGCCTCGGGCACCTTATGGTCGTTCTCCCGTGAGTCTAGATTATCGAATGGGACGAAAAACTGGTAGTTAATTGTAACATTCAGGGCCTCCTAATGACGATGGACCACACAAATTGCGTCCCGATTCAATACATCGTCCTCCAGCCGACTTGTCTCCATGGGTCTATTGCTGGCTCGGGCACCTTATGGCCGTTCTGCTGTGAGTCAAAGATTTTCGAATCGGACGAAAACCTGATAGTGAATTGTAACGTTCAGGGCCTCCTAATGACGATGGAACACTCAAATTGCGTCCCGATTCAATACCTCGTCCTCCAGCAGACTTGTCTCCGTATGTCTATTGTTTCCTCGGGCACCTTATGGTCGTTCTCACCGTGAGTCTAGATTATCGAATGGGACGATAAACTGATAGTTAATTGTAACATTCAGGGCCTCCTAATGACGATGGAACACCCAAATTGCGTCCCGATTCAATACATCGCCCTCCAGCAGACTTGTCTGCCTAGGGTACCTTATGGCCGTTCTGCTGTGAGTCATAGACTTTCGAATCTGACGAAAAACTGATAGTCAATTGTAACATTCAAGGCCACCTAATGACGATGGATCATTCAAATTGCGTCCCGATTCAATACATCGTCCTCCAGCCGACTTGTCTCCATGGGTCTATTGCTGCCTCGGGCACCTTATGGCCGTTCTGCTGTGAGTCAAAGAATTTCGAATCGGACGAAAAACTGATAGTGAATTGTAACGTTCAGGGCCACCTAATGACGTTGGATCACTCAAATTGCGTCCGGATTCAATACATCGTCCTCCAGCAGACTTGTCTCCATGGGTCTATTGCTGCCTCGGGCACCTTATGGCCGTTATGCTGTGAGTCAAAGATTTTCGAATCGGACGAAAAACTGATAGTGAATTGTAACATTCAGGGCCACCTAATGACGATGGACCACACAAATTGCGTACCGATTCAATACATCGTCCTCCAGCCGACTTGACTCCATGGGTCTATTGCTGCCTCGGGCAACTTATGGCCGTTCTGCTGTGAGTCTAGATTATCGAATGGGAGGAAAAACTGATAATGAATTGTAACGTTCAGGGCCACCTATTGACGATGGATCACTCAAATTGCGTCCCGATTCAATACATCGTCCTCCAGCAGACTTGTCTCCATGGGTCTATTGCTGCCTCGGGCACATTATGGCCGTTCTAATGTGAGTCAAAGATTTTCGAATCGGACGAAAAACTGATAGTGAATTGTAAGTTTCAGGGTCACCTAATGACGATGGATCACTCAAATTGCGTCCCTATTCAATACATCGTCCTCCAGGCGACTTGTCTCCATGGGTGTATTGCTGCCTCGGGCACCTTATGGCCGTTCTGTTGTGAGTCAAAGATTTTCGAGTCGGACGAAAAACTGATAGTGAATTGTAACATTCAGGGCCTCCTAATGACGATGGAACACTCAAATTGCGTCCCGATTCAATACATGGTCCTCCAGCAGACTTGTCTCCATGGGTCTATTGCTGCCTCGGACACCTTTATGGCCGTTCTGCTGTTAGTCAAAGATTTTCAAATCGGACAAAATACTGATAGTGAATTGTATCGTTCAGGGCCTCCTAATGACGATGGAACACTCAAATTGCGTCCCGATTCAATACATCGTCCTCCAGCAGACTTGTCTCCATGGGTCTATTGCTGCCTCGGGCACCTTATGTCCGTTCTGCTGTGAGTCTAGATTATCGAATGGGAGGAAAAACTGAGAGTGAATTGTAACGTTCAGGGCCACCTAATGACGATGGATCACTCAAATTGCGTCCCGATTCAATACATCGGCCTCCAGCCGACTTGACTCCATGGGTCTATTGCTGCCTCGGGCACCTTATGGCCGTTCTGCTGTGAGTCTAGATTATCGAATGGGAGGAAAAACTGATAGTGAATTGTAACGTTCAGGGCCACCTAATGACGATGGATCACTCAAATTGCGTCCCGATTCAATACATCGTCCTCCAGCAGACTTGTCTCCATTGGTCTATTGCTGCCTCGGGCACATTATGGCCGTTCTCCCGTGAGTCAAAGATTTTCGAATCGGACGAAAAACTGATAGTGAATTGTAACGTTCAGGGCCACCTAATGACGATGGAATACTCAAATTGCGTCCCGATTCAATATATCGTCCTCCAGCAGACTTGTCTCCATGGGTCTATTGCTGCCTCGGGAACCTTACGGCCGTTATGCTGTGAGTCAAAGATTTTCGAATCGGACGAAAAACTGATAGTGAATTGTAACGTTCAGGGCCTCCTAATGACGATGGAACCCTCAAATTGCGTCCCGATTCAATACGTCGTCCTCCAGCAGACTTGACTCCATGGGTCTATTGTTGCCTCGGGCACCTTATGGTCGTTCTCCCGTGAGTCTAGATTATCGAATGGGACGAAAAACTGGTAGTTAATTGTAACATTCAGGGCCTCCTAATGACGATGGAACCCTCAAATTGCGTCCCGATTCAATACATCGTCCTCCAGCCGACTTGTCTCCATGGGTCTATTGCTGGCTCGGGCACCTTATGGCCGTTCTGCTGTGAGTCAAAGATTTTCGAATCGGACGAAAACCTGATAGTGAATTGTAACGTTCAGGGCCTCCTAATGACGATGGAACACTCAAATTGCGTCCCGATTCAATACCTCGTCCTCCAGCAGACTTGTCTCCGTATGTCTATTGTTTCCTCGGGCACCTTATGGTCGTTCTCCCGTGAGTCTAGATTATCGAATAGGACGATAAACTGATAGTTAATTGTAACATTCAGGGCCTCCTAATGACGATGGAACACCCAAATTGCGTCCCGATTCAATACATCGCCCTCCAGCAGACTTGTCTGCCTAGGGTACCTTATGGCCGTTCTGCTGTGAGTCATAGACTTTCGAATCTGACGAAAAACTGATAGTCAATTGTAACATTCAGGGCCACCTAATGACGATGGATCATTCAAATTGCGTCCCGATTCAATACATCGTCCTCCAGCCGACTTGACTCCATGGGTCTATTGCTGCCTCGGGCAACTTATGGCCGTTCTGCTGTGAGTCTAGATTATCGAATGGGAGGAAAAACTGATAATGAATTGTAACGTTCAGGGCCACCTAACGACGATGGATCACTCAAATTGCGTCCCGATTCAATACATCGTCCTCCAGCAGACTTGTCTCCATGGGTCTATTGCTGCCTCGGGCACATTATGGCCGTTCTAATGTGAGTCAAAGATTTTCGAATCGGACGAAAAACTGATAGTGAATTGTAAGTTTCAGGGCCACCTAATGACGATGGATCACTCAAATTGCGTCCCTATTCAATACATCGTCCTCCAGGCGACTTGTATCCATCGGTCTATTGCTGCCTCGGGCACCTTATGGCCGTTCTGTTGTGAGTCAAAGATTTTCGAGTCGGACGAAAAACTGATAGTGAATTGTAACATTCAGGGCCTCCTAATGACGATGGAACACTCAAATTGCGTCCCGATTCAATACATGGTCCTCCAGCAGACTTGTCTCCATGGGTCTATTGCTGCCTCGGACACCTTTATGGCCGTTCTGCTGTTAGTCAAAGATTTTCAAATCGGACAAAATACTGATAGTGAATTGTATCGTTCAGGGCCTCCTAATGACGATGGAACACTCAAATTGCGTCCCGATTCAATACCTCGCCCTCCAGCAGACTTGTCTCCATGGGTCTATTGCTGCCTATGGCCGTTGTGCTGTGAGTCAAAGATTTTCGAATCTGACGAAAAACTGATAGTCAATTGTAACATTCAGGGCCACCTAATGACGATGGATCACTCAAATTGCGTCCCGATTCAATACATCGTCCTCCAGCCGACTTGTCTCCATGGGTCTATTGCTGCCTCGGGCACCTTATGGCCGTTCTGCTGTGAGTCAAAGAATTTCGAATCGGACGAAAAACTGATAGTGAATTGTAACGTTCAGGGCCACCAAATGACGTTGGATCACTCAAATTGCGTCCGGCTTCAATACATCGTCCTCCAGCAGACTTGTCTCCATGGGTCTATTGCTGCCTCGGGCACCTTATGGCCGTTCTGCTGTGAGTCAAAGATTTTCGAATCGGACGAAAAACTGACAGTGAATTGTAAGGGTCAGGGCCTCCTAATGACGATGGAACACTCAAATTGCGTCACGATTCAATACATCGTCCTCCAGCAGACTTGTCTCCATGGGTTTATTGCTGTCTCGGTCACCTTATGGCTGTTCTGCTGCTAGTCAAAGATTTTCGAATCGGACGAAAAACTGATAGTGAATTGTAACATTCTGTGCCACCTAATGACGATGGACCACACAAATTGCGTCCCGATCCAATACATCGTCCTCCAGCCGACTTGACTCCTTGGGTCTATTGCTGCCTCGGGCACCTTATGGCCGTTCTGCTGTGAGTCTAGATTATCGAATGGGACGAAAAACTGATAGTTAATTGTAACATTCAGGGCCTCCTAATGACGATGGAACACTCAAATTGCGTCCCGATTCAATACATCGTCCTCCAGCAGACTTGTCTCCATGGGTCTGTTGCTGCCTCGGGCACCTTATGGCCGTTCTGCTGTGAATCAAAGATTTTCCGAATCGGACGAAAAACTGATAGTGAATTGTAACGTTCAGGGCCACCTAATGACGATGGATCACTCAAATTGCCTCCCGATTCAATACATCGTCCTCCAGCAGACTTGTCTCCATATGTCTATTGTTTCCTCGGGCACCTTATGGCCGTTCTGCTGTGAGTCTAGATTATCGAATGGGAGGAATAACTGATAGTGAATTGTAACGTTCAGGGCCACCTAATGACGATGGATCACTCAAATTGCGTCCCGATTCAATACATCGTCCTCCAGCCGACTTGACTCCATGGGTCTATTGCTGCCTCGGGCACCTTATGGCCGTTCTGCTGTGAGTCTAGATTATCGAATGGGAGGAAAAACTGATAGTGAATTGTAACGTTCAGGGCCACCTAATGACGATGGATCACTCAAATTGCGTCCCGATTCAATACATCGTCCTCCAGCAGACTTGTCTCCATGGGGCTATTGCTGCCTCGGGCACATTATGGCCGTTCTCCCGTGAGTCAAAGATTTTCGAATCGGACGAAAAACTGATAGTGAATTAAAACGTTCAGGGCCACCTAATGACGATGGATTACTCAAATTGAGTCCCGATTCAATATATCGTCCTCCAGCAGACTTGTCTCCATGGGTCTATTGCTGCCTCGGGCACCTTATGGCCGTTCTGCTGTGAGTCAAAGATTTTCAAATCGGACGAAAAACTGATAGTGAATTGTAACGTTCAGGGCCACTTAATGACGATGGATCACTCAAATTGCATCCCCATTCAATACATCGTCCTCCAGCAGACTTGTCTCCATGGGTCTATTGCTGAATCGGGAACCTTATGGCCGTTATGCTGTGAGTCCAAGATTTTCGAATCGGACGAAAAACTGATAGTGAATTGTAACGTTCAGGGCCTCCTAATGACGATGGAACACTCAAATTGCGTCCCGATTCAATACATCGTCCTCCAGCAGACTTGTCTCCATGGGTCTATTGCTGCCTCGGGCACCATATGGTCGTTCTCCCGTGAGTCTAGATTATCGAATGGGACGATAAACTGATAGTTAATTGTAACATTCTGGGCCTCCTAATGACGATGGAACACTCAAATTGCGTCCCGATTCAATACATCGTCCTCCAGCAGACTTGTCTCCATGGGTCTATTGCTGCCTCGGGCACCTTATGGTCGTTCTCCCGTGAGTCTAGATTATCGAATGGGACGAAAAACTGATAGTTAATTGTAACGTTCAGGGCCTCCTAATGACGACGGAACACTCAAATTGCGTCCCGATTCAATACCTTGTCCTCCAGCAGACTTGTCTCCATATGTCTATAGTTTCCTCGGGCACCTTATGGTCGTTCTCCCGTGAGTCTAGATTATCGAATGGGACGATAAACTGATAGTTAATTGTAACATTCAAGGCCTCCTAATGACGATGGAACACTCAAATTGCGTCCCGATTCAATACATCGCCCTCCAGCAGACTTGTCTCCATGGGTCTATTGCTGCCTAGGGCACCTTATGGCCGTTCTGCTGTGAGTCAAAGATTTTCGTATCTGACGAAGAACTGATAGTCAATTGTAACATTCAGGGCCACCTAATGACGATGGATCACTCAAATTGCGTCCCGATTCAATACATCGTCCTCCAGCCGACTTGACTCCATGGGTCTATTGCTGCCTCGGGCACCTTATGGCCGTTCTGCTGTGAGTCTAGATTATCGAATGGGACGAAAAACTGATAGTGAATTGTAACGTTCAGGGCCTCCTAATGACGATGGATCACTCAAATTGCGTCCCGATTCAATACATCGTCCTCCAGCAGACTTGTCTCCATGGGTCGATTGCTGCCTCGGGCACCTAATGGCCGTTCTGCTGTGAGTCAAAGATTTTCGAATCGGACGAAAAACTGATAGTGAATTGTAACATTCAGGGCCACCTAATGACGATGCACCACGCAAATTGCGTCCCGATTCAATACATCATCCTCCAGCCGAGTTGACTCCATGGGTCTATTACTGCATCGGGCACCTTATGGCCGTTCTGCTGTGAATCTAGATTATCGAATGGGACGAAAAACTGATAGTGAATTGTAACGTTCAGGGCCACCTAATGACAATGGATCACTCAAATTGCGTCCCGATTCAATACATCGTCCTAAAGCAGACTTGACTTCATGGGTCTATTGCTGCCTCTGGCACCTTATGGCCGTTCTGCTGTGAGTCAAAGATTTTCGAATCGGACGAAAAACTGATAGTGAATTGTAACTTTCAGGGCCACCTAATGACGATGGATCACTCAAATTGCGTCCCGATTCAATACATCGTCCTCCAGCAGACTTGTCTCCATGGGTCGATTGCTGCCTCGGGCACCTTATGGCCGTTCTGCTGTGAGTCTAGATTATAGAATGGGATGAAAAACTGATAGTGAATTGTAACGTTCAGGGCCACCTAATGACGATGGATCACTCAAATTGCGTCCCGATTCAATACATCGTCCTCCAGCAGACTTGTCTCCATGGGTCTGTTGCTGCCTCGGGCACCTTATGGCAGGCCTGCTGTGACTCAAAGATTTTCGAATCGGACGAAAAACTGATAGTGAATTGTAACGTCCAAGGCCTCCTAATGACGATGGAACACTCAAATTCCGTCCCGATTCAATACATCGTCCTCCAGCAGACTTGTCTCCATGGGTCTATTGCTGCCTCGGGCACCTTATGGCCGTTCTGCTGTGAATCTAGATTATCGAATGGGACGAAAAACTGATAGTGAATTGTAACGTTCAGGGCCACCTAATGACGATGGATCTCTCAAATTGCGTCCCGATTCAATACATCGTCCCCAGCCGACTTGTCTCCATGGGTCTATTGCTGCCTCGGGCACCTTATGGCCGTTCTGCTGTGAGTCTAGATTATCGAATGGGACGAAAAACTGATAGTGAATTGTAACGTTCAGGGCCACCTAATGACGATGGATCACTCAAATTACGTCCTGATTCAATACATCGTCCTCCAGCAGACTTGACTTCATGGGTCTATTGCTGCCTCGGGCACCTTATGGCCGTTCTGCTGTGAGTCAAAGATTTTCGAATCGGACGAAAAACTGATAGTGAATTGCAACTTTCAGGGCCACCTAATGACGATGGATCACTCAAATTGCGTCCCGATTCAATACATCGTCCTCCAGCGGACTTGTTTCCATTGGTCTATTGCTGCCTCGGGCACCTAATGGCCGTTCTGCTGTGAGTCAAAGACTTTCGAATCGGACTAAAAACTGATAGTGAATTGTAACATTCAGGGCCACCTAATGACGATGGACCACGCAAATTGCGTCCCGATTCAATACATCGTCTTCCAGCCGAGTTGACTCCATGGGTCTATTGCTGCCTCGGGCACCTTATGGCCATTCTGCTGTGAATCTAGATTATCGAATGGGAGGAAAAAATGGTAGTGAATTGTAACGTTCAGGGCCACCTAATGACGATGGATCACTCAAATTGCGTCCCGATTCAATACATCGTCCTCCAGCAGACTTGTCTCCATGGGTCTATTGCTGCCACGGGCACCTTATGGTCGTTCTCCCGTGAGTCTAGATTATCGAATGGGACGAAAAACTGATAGTTAATTGTAACGTTCAGGGCCTCCTAATGACGACGGAACACTCAAATTGCGTCCCGATTCAATACCTTGTCCTCCAGCAGACTTGTCTCCATATGTCTATTGTTTCCTCGGGCACCTTATGGTCGTTCTCCCGTGAGTCTAGATTATCGAATGGGACGATAAACTGATAGTTAATTGTAACATTCAAGGCCTCCTAATGACGATGGAACACTCAAATTGCGTCCCGATTCAATACATCGTCCTCCAGCCGACTTGACTCCATGGGTCTATTGCTGCCTCGGGCACCTTATGGCCGTTCTGCTGTGAGTCTAGATTATCGAATGGGACAAAAAACTGATAGTGAATTGTAACGTTCAGGGCCTCCTAATGACGATGGATCACTCAAATTGCGTCTCGATTCAATACATCGTCCTCCAGCAGACTTGTCTCCATGGGTCTATTGCTGCCTCGGGCACCTTATGGCCGTTCTGCTGTGAGTCTAGATTATCGAATGGGACGAAAAACTGATAGTGAATTGTAACGTTCAGGGCCTCCTAATGACGATGGATCACTCAAATTGCGTCCCGATTCAATACAACGTCCTCCAGCAGACTTGTCTCCATGGGTCGATTGCTGCCTCGGGCACCTTATGGCCGTTCTGCTGTGAGTCAAAGATTTTCGAATCGGACGAAAAACTGATAGTGATTTGTAACATTCAGGGCCACCTAATGACGATGGACCACACAAATTGCGTCCCGATTCAGTACATCGTCCACTAGCCGACTTGACTCCATGGGACTATTGCTGTCTCGGGCACCTTATGTCCGTTCTGCTGTGAGTCTAGATTATAGAATGGGATGAAAAACTGATAGTGAATTGTAACGTTCAGGGCCACCTAATGACGATGGATCACTCAAATTGCGTCCCGATTCAATACATCGTCCTCCAGCAGACTTGTCTCCATGGGTCTATTGCTGCCTCGGGCACCTTATGGCAGGCCTGCTGTGACTCAAAGATTTTCGAATCGGACGAAAAACTGATAGTGAATTGTTACTTTCAGGGCCTCCTAATGGCGATGGATCACTCAAATTGCGTCCCGATTCAATACATCGTCCTCCAGCAGACTTGTCTCCATGGGTCGATTGCTGCCTCGGGCAACTAATATCCTTTCTGCTGTGAGTCAAAGATTTTCGAATCGGACGAAAAACTGATAGTGAATTGTAACATTCAGGGCCACCTAATGACGATGGACCATGCAAATTGCGTCCCGATTCAATACATCGTCCTCCAGCCGAGTTGACTCCATGGGTCTATTGCTGCCTCTGGCACCTTATGGCCGTTCTGCTGTGAATCTAGATTATCGAATGGGACGAAAAACTGATAGTGAATTGTAACGTTCAGGGCCACCTAATGACGATGGATCACTCAAATTGCGTCCCGATTCAATACATCGTCCCCAGCCGACTTGTCTCCATGGGTCTATTGCTGCCTCGGGCACCTTAAGGCCGTTCTGCTGTGAGTCTAGATTATCGAATGGGACGAAAAACTGATAGTGAATTGTAACGTTCAGGGCCACCGAATGACGATGGATCACTTAAATTGCGTCCTGATTCAATACATCGTCCTCCAGCAGACTTGACTTCATGGGTCTATTGCTGCCTCAGGCACCTCATGGCCGTTCTGCTGTGAGTCAAAGATTTTCGAATCGGACGAAAAACTGATAGTGAATTGTAACTTTCAGGGCCACCTAATGACGATGGATCACTCAAATTGCGTCCCGATTCAATACATCGTCCTCCAGCAGACTTGTCTCCATGGGTCGATTGCTGCCTCGGGCACCTTATGGCCGTTCTGCTGTGAGTCAAAGATTTTCGAATCGGACGAAAAACTGATAGTGATTTGTAACATTCAGGGCCACCTAATGACGATGGACCACACAAATTGCGTCCCGATTCAATACATCGTCCTCCAGCCGACTTGACTCCATGGGTCTATTGCTGCCTCGGGCACCTTATGGCCGTTCTGCTGTGAGTCTAGATTATCGAATGGGACGAAAAACTGATAGTGAATTGTAACGTTCAGGGCCTCCCAATGACGATGGATCACTCAAATTCCGTCCCGATTCAATACATCGTCCTCCAGCCGACTTGACTCCATGGGTCTATTGCTGCCTCGGGCACCTTATGGCCGTTCTGCTGTGAGTCTAGATTATCGAATGGGACGAAAAACTGATAGTGAATTGTAACGTTCAGGGCCACCTAATGACGATGGATCACTCAAATTGCGTCCCGATTCAATATAACGTCCTCCAGCAGACTTGTTTCCATGGGTCTATTGTTGCCTCGGGCACCTTATGGCCGTTCTGCTGTGAGTCAAAGATTTTCGAATCGGACGAAAAACTGATAGTGAATTGTAACTTTCAGGGCCTCCTAATGGCGATGGATCACTCAAATTGCGTCCCGATTCAATACATCGTCCTCCAGCAGACTTGTCTCCATGGGTCGATAGCTGCCTCGGGCACCTAATATCCGTTCTGCTGTGAGTCAAAGATTTTCGAATCGGACGAAAAACTGATAGTGAATTGTAACATTCAGGGCCACCTAATGACGATGGACCATGCAAATTGCGTCCCGATTCAATACATCGTCCACCAGCCGAGTTGACTCCATGGGTCTATTGCAGCCTCGGGCACCTTATGGCCGTTCTGCTGTGAATCTAGATTATCGAATGGGACGAAAAACTGATAGTGAATTGTAACGTTCAGGTCCACCTAATGACGGTGGATCACTCAAATTGCGTCCCGATTCAATACATCGTCCGCAGCCGACTTGTCTCCATGGGTCTATTGCTCCCTCGGGCACCTTATGGCCGTTCTGCTGTGAGTCTAGATTATCGAATGGGACGAAAAACTGATAGTGTATTGTAACGTTCAGGGCCACCTAATGACGATGGATCACTCAAATTGCGTCCTGATTCAATACATCGTCCTCCAGCAGACTTGACTTCATGGGTCTATTGCTGCCTCAGGCACCTTATGGCCGTTCTGCTGTGAGTCAAAGATTTTCTAATCGGACGAAAAACTGATAGTGAATTGTAACTTTCAGGGCCACCTAATGACGATGGATCACTCAAATTGCGTCCCGATTCAATACATCGTCCTCCAGCAGACTTGTCTCCATGGGTCGATTGCTGCCTCGGGCACCTTATGGCCGTTCTGCTGTGAGTCAAAGATTTTCGAATCGGACGAAAAACTGATAGTGATTTGTAACATTCAGGGCCACCTAATGACGATGGACCACACAAATTGCGTCCCGATTCAATACATCGTCCTCCAGCCGACTTGACTCCATGGGTCTATTGCTGCCTCGGGCACCTTATGGCCGTTCTGCTGTGAGTCTAGATTATCGAATGGGACGAAAAACTGATAGTGAATTGTAACGTTCAGGGCCTCCTAATGACGATGGATCACTCAAATTGCGTCCCGATTCAATACATCGTCCTCCAGCCGACTTGACTCCATGGGTCTATTGCTGCCTCGGGCACCTTATGGCCGTTCTGCTGTGAGTCTAGATTATCGAATGGGACGAAAAACTGATAGTGAATTGTAACGTTCAGGGCCTCCTAATGACGATGGATCACTCAAATTGCGTCCCGATTCAATACATCGTCCTCCAGCAGACTTGTCTCCATGGGTCGATTGCTGCCTCGGGCACCTAATGGCCGTTCTGCTGTGAGTCAAAGATTTTCGAATCGGACGAAAAACTGATAGTGAATTGTAACATTCAGAGCCACCTAATGACGATGGACCACGCAAATTGCGTCCCGATTCCATACATCGTCCTCCAGCCGAGTTGACTCCATGGGTCTATTGCTGCCTCGGGCACCTTATGGCCGTTCTGCTGTGAGTCAAAGATTTTCGAATCGGACGAAAAACTGATAGTCAATTGCAACATTCAGGGCCACCTAATGACGATGGACCACACAAATTACGTCCCGATTCAATACATCGTCCTCCAGCAGACTTGTCTCCATGGGTCGATTGCTGCCTCGGGCACCTAATATCCGTTCTGCTGTGAGTCAAAGATTTTCGAATCGGACGAAAAACTGATAGTGAATTGTAAAATTCAGGGCCACCTAATGACGATGGACCACGCAAATTGCGTCCCGATTCAATACATCGTCCTCCAGCCGAGTTGACTCCATGGGTCTATTGCTGTTTCGGGCACCTTATGGCCGTTCTGCTGTGAGTCAAAGATTTTCGAATCGGACGAAAAACTGATAGTGATTTGTAACATTCAGGGCCACCTAATGACGATGGACCACACAAATTGCGTCCCGATTCAATACATCGTCCTCCAGCCGACTTGACTCCATGGGTCTATTGCTGCCTCGGGCACCTTATGGCCGTTCTGCTGTGAGTCTAGATTATCGAATGGGACGAAAAACTGATAGTGAATTGTAACGTTCAGGGCCTCCCAATGACGATGGATCACTCAAATTCCGTCCCGATTCAATACATCGTCCTCCAGCCGACTTGACTCCATGGGTCTATTGCTGCCTCGGGCACCTTATGGCCGTTCTGCTGTGAGTCTAGATTATCGAATGGGACGAAAAACTGATAGTGAATTGTAACGTTCAGGGCCACCTAATGACGATGGATCACTCAAATTGCGTCCCGATTCAATATAACGTCCTCCAGCAGACTTGTTTCCATGGGTCTATTGTTGCCTCGGGCACCTTATGGCCGTTCTGCTGTGAGTCAAAGATTTTCGAATCGGACGAAAAACTGATAGTGAATTGTAACTTTCAGGGCCTCCTAATGGCGATGGATCACTCAAATTGCGTCCCGATTCAATACATCGTCCTCCAGCAGACTTGTCTCCATGGGTCGATAGCTGCCTCGGGCACCTAATATCCGTTCTGCTGTGAGTCAAAGATTTTCGAATCGGACGAAAAACTGATAGTGAATTGTAACATTCAGGGCCACCTAATGACGATGGACCATGCAAATTGCGTCCCGATTCAATACATCGTCCACCAGCCGAGTTGACTTCATGGGTCTATTGCAGCCTCGGGCACCTTATGGCCGTTCTGCTGTGAATCTAGATTATCGAATGGGACGAAAAACTGATAGTGAATTGTAACGTTCAGGGCCACCTAATGACGGTGGATCACTCAAATTGCGTCCCGATTCAATACATCGTCCGCAGCCGACTTGTCTCCATGGGTCTATTGCTCCCTCGGGCACCTTATGGCCGTTCTGCTGTGAGTCTAGATTATCGAATGGGACGAAAAACTGATAGTGTATTGTAACGTTCAGGGCCACCTAATGACGATGGATCACTCAAATTGCGTCCTGATTCAATACATCGTCCTCCAGCAGACTTGACTTCATGGGTCTATTGCTGCCTCAGGCACCTTATGGCCGTTCTGCTGTGAGTCAAAGATTTTCTAATCGGACGAAAAACTGATAGTGAATTGTAACTTTCAGGGCCACCTAATGACGATGGATCACTCAAATTGCGTCCCGATTCAATACATCGTCCTCCAGCAGACTTGTCTCCATGGGTCGATTGCTGCCTCGGGCACCTTATGGCCGTTCTGCTGTGAGTCAAAGATTTTCGAATCGGACGAAAAACTGATAGTGAATTGTAACTTTCAGGGCCTCCTAATGGCGATGGATCACTCAAATTGCGTCCCGATTCAATACATCGTCCTCCAGCAGACTTGTCTCCATGGGTCGATAGCTGCCTCGGGCACCTAATATCCGTTCTGCTGTGAGTCAAAGATTTTCGAATCGGACGAAAAACTGATAGTGAATTGTAACATTCAGGGCCACCTAATGACGATGGACCATGCAAATTGCGTCCCGATTCAATACATCGTCCACCAGCCGAGTTGACTCCATGGGTCTATTGCAGCCTCGGGCACCTTATGGCCGTTCTGCTGTGAATCTAGATTATCGAATGGGACGAAAAACTGATAGTGAATTGTAACGTTCAGGGCCACCTAATGACGGTGGATCACTCAAATTGCGTCCCGATTCAATACATCGTCCGCAGCCGACTTGTCTCCATGGGTCTATTGCTCCCTCGGGCACCTTATGGCCGTTCTGCTGTGAGTCTAGATTATCGAATGGGACGAAAAACTGATAGTGTATTGTAACGTTCAGGGCCACCTAATGACGATGGATCACTCAAATTGCGTCCTGATTCAATACATCGTCCTCCAGCAGACTTGACTTCATGGGTCTATTGCTGCCTCAGGCACCTTATGGCCGTTCTGCTGTGAGTCAAAGATTTTCTAATCGGACGAAAAACTGATAGTGAATTGTAACTTTCAGGGCCACCTAATGACGATGGATCACTCAAATTGCGTCCCGATTCAATACATCGTCCTCCAGCAGACTTGTCTCCATGGGTCGATTGCTGCCTCGGGCACCTTATGGCCGTTCTGCTGTGAGTCAAAGATTTTCGAATCGGACGAAAAACTGATAGTGATTTGTAACATTCAGGGCCACCTAATGACGATGGACCACACAAATTGCGTCCCGATTCAATACATCGTCCTCCAGCCGACTTGACTCCATGGGTCTATTGCTGCCTCGGGCACCTTATGGCCGTTCTGCTGTGAGTCTAGATTATCGAATGGGACGAAAAACTGATAGTGAATTGTAACGTTCAGGGCCTCCTAATGACGATGGATCACTCAAATTGCGTCCCGATTCAATACATCGTCCTCCAGCCGACTTGACTCCATGGGTCTATTGCTGCCTCGGGCACCTTATGGCCGTTCTGCTGTGAGTCTAGATTATCGAATGGGACGAAAAACTGATTGTGAATTGTAACGTTCAGGGCCTCCTAATGACGATGGATCACTCAAATTGCGTCCCGATTCAATACATCGTCCTCCAGCAGACTTGTCTCCATGGGTCGATTGCTGCCTCGGGCACCTAATATCCGTTCTGCTGTGAGTCAAAGATTTTCGAATCGGACGAAAAACTGATAGTGAATTGTAACATTCAGGGCCACCTAATGACGATGGACCACGCAAATTGCGTCCCGATTCAATACATCGTCCTCCAGCCGAGTTGACTCCATGGGTCTATTGCTGTTTCGGGCACCTTATGGCCGTTCTGCTGTGAATTTAGATTATCGAATGGGACAAAAACTGATAGTGAATTGTAACGTTCAGGGCCACCTAATGACGATGGATCACTCAAATTGCGTCCCGATTCAATACATCGTCCCCAGCCGACTTGTCTCCATGGGTCTATTGCTGCCTCGGGCACCTTATGGCCGTTCTGCTGTGAGTCTAGATTATCGAATGGGACGAAAAACTGATAGTGAATTGTAACGTTCAGGGCCACCTAATGACGATGGATTACTCAAATTGCGTCCTGATTCAATACATCGTCCTCCGCAGACTTGACTTCATGGGTCTATTGCTGCCTCAGGCACCTTATGGCCGTTCTGCTGTGACTCAAAGATTTTCGAATCGGACGAAAAACTGATAGTGATTTGTAACTTTCAGGGCCACCTAATGACGATGGATCACTCAAATTGCGTCCCGATTCAATACATCGTCCTCCAGCAGGCTTGTCTCCATGGGTCGATTGCTGCCTCGGGCACCTTATGGCCGTTCTGCTGTGAGTCAAAGATTTTCGAATCGGACGAAAAACTGATAGTGATTTGTAACATTCAGGGCCACCTAATGACGATGGACCACACAAATTGCGTCCCGATTCAGTACATCGTCCACTAGCCGACTTGACTCCATGGGACTATTGCTGTCTCGGGCACCTTATGGCCGTTCTGCTGTGAGTCTAGATTATACAATGGGATGAAAAACTGATAGTGAATTGTAACGTTCAGGGCCACCTAATGACGATGGATCACTCAAATTGCGTCCCGATTCAATACATCGTCCTCCAGCAGACTTGTCTCCATGGGTCTATTGCTGCCTCGGGCACCTTATGGCCGTTCTGCTGTGAGTCAAAGATTTTCGAATCGGACGAAAAACTGATAGTAAATTGGAACATTCAGGGCCTCCTAATGACGATGGATCACTCAAATTGCGTCCCGATTCAATACATCGTCCTCCAGCAGACTTGACCTCATGGGTCTATTGCTGCCTCGGGCACCTTATGGCCGTTCTGCTGTGAGTCAAAGATTTTCGAATCGGACGAAAAACTGATAGTGAATTGTAACGTTCAGGGCCACCTAATGACGATGGATCACTCAAATTGCGTCCCGATTCAATACATCGTCCTCCAGCCGACTTGACTCCATGGGTCTATTGCTGCCTCGGGCACCTTATGGCCGTTCTGCTGTGAGTCTAGATTATCGAATGGGACAAAAAACTGATAGTGAATTGTAACGTTCAGGGCCTCCTAATGACGATGGATCACTCAAATTGCGTCTCGATTCAATACATCGTCCTCCAGCAGACTTGTCTCCATGGGTCGATTGCTGCCTCGGGCACCTTATGGCCGTTCTGCTGTGAGTCAAAGATTTTCGAATCGGACGAAAAACATAGTGATTTGTAACATTCAGGGCCACCTAATGACGATGGACCACACAAATTGCGTCCCGATTCAGTACATCGTCCACTAGCCGACTTGACTCCATAGGACTATTGCTGCCTCGGGCACATTATGGCCGTTCTGCTGTGAGTCTAGATTATAGAATGGGATGAAAAACTGATAGTGAATTGTAACGTTCAGGGCCACCTAATGACGATGGATCACTCAAATTGCGTCCCGATTCAATACATCGTCCTCCAGCAGACTTGTCTCCATGGGTCTATTGCTGCCTCGGGCACCTTATGGCAGGCCTGCTGTGACTCAAAGATTTTCGAATCGGACGAAAAACTGATAGTGAATTGTAACGTTCAGGGCCTCCTAATGACGATAGAACACTCAAATTGCGTCCCGATTCAATACATCGTCCTCCAGCAGACTTGTCTCCATGCGTCTATTGCTGCCTCGGGCACCTTATGTCCGTTCTGCTGTGAGTCAAAGATTTTCGAATCGGACGAAAAACTGATAGTGAATTGTAACGTTCAGGGCCACCTAATGACGATGGATCACTCAAATTGCGTCCCGATTCAATACATCGTCCTCCAGCCGACTTGACTCCATGGGTCTATTGCTGCCTCGGGCACCTTATGGCCGTTCTGCTGTGAGTCTAGATTATCGAATGGGACAAAAAACTGATAGTGAATTGTAACGTTCAGGGCCTCCTAATGACGATGGATCACTCAAATTGCGTCTCGATTCAATACATCGTCCTCCAGCAGACTTGTCTCCATGGGTCGATTGCTGCCTCGGGCACCTTATGGCCGTTCTGCTGTGAGTCAAAGATTTTCGAATCGGACGAAAAACATAGTGATTTGTAACATTCAGGGCCACCTAATGACGATGGACCACACAAATTGCGTCCCGATTCAGTACATCGTCCACTAGCCGACTTGACTCCATGGGACTATTGCTGCCTCGGGCACCTTATGGCCGTTCTGCTGTGAGTCTAGATTATAGAATGGGATGAAAAACTGATAGTGAATTGTAACGTTCAGGGCCACCTAATGACGATGGATCACTCAAATTGCGTCCCGATTCAATACATCGTCCTCCAGCAGACTTGTCTCCATGGGTCTATTGCTGCCTCGGGCACCTTATGGCAGGCCTGCTGTGACTCAAAGATTTTCGAATCGGACGAAAAACTGATAGTGAATTGTAACGTTCAGGGCCTCCTAATGACGATAGAACACTCAAATTGCGTCCCGATTCAATACATCGTCCTCCAGCAGACTTGTCTCCATGCGTCTATTGCTGCCTCGGGCACCTTATGTCCGTTCTGCTGTGAGTCAAAGATTTTTGAATCGGACGAAAAACTGATAGTGAATTGTAACGTTTAGGGCCACCTAATGACGATGGATCACTCAAATTGCGTCCCGATTCAATACATCGTCCTCCAGCCGATTTGACTCCATGGGTCTATTGCTGCCTCGGGCACCTTATGGCTGTTCTGCTGTGAGTCTAGTTTATCGAATGGGACAAAAAACTGATAGTGAATTGTAACGTGCAGGGCCTCCTAATGACGATGGATCACTCAAATTGCGTCCCGATTCAATACATCGTCCTCCAGCAGACTTGTCTCCATGGGTCTATTACTGCCTCGGGCACCTTATGGCCGTTCTGCTGTGAGTCTAGATTATCGAATGGGACGAAAAACTGATAGTGAATTGTAACGTTCAGGGCCTCCTAATGACGATGGAACACACAAATTGCGTCCCGATTCAATACATCGTCCTCCAGCAGACTTGTCTCCATGGGTCTATTGCTGCCTCGGGCACCTTATGGCCGTTCTGCTGTGAGTCAAAGATTTTCGAATCGGACGAAAAACTGATAGTCAATTGTAACATTCAGGGCCACCTAATGACGATGGACCACACAAATTACGTCCCGATTCAATACATCGTCCTCCAGCAGACTTGTCTCCATGGGTCGATTGCTGCCTCGGGCACCTAATATCCGTTCTGCTGTGACTCAAAGATTTTCGAATCGGACGAAAAACTGATAGTGAATTGTAACGTTCAGGGCCTCCTAATGACGATAGAACACTCAAATTGCGTCCCGATTCAATACATCGTCCTCCAGCAGACTTGTCTCCATGCGTCTATTGCTGCCTCGGGCACCTTATGTCCGTTCTGCTGTGAGTCAAAGATTTTTGAATCGGACGAAAAACTGATAGTGAATTGTAACGTTTAGGGCCACCTAATGACGATGGATCACTCAAATTGCGTCCCGATTCAATACATCGTCCTCCAGCCGATTTGACTCCATGGGTCTATTGCTGCCTCGGGCACCTTATGGCTGTTCTGCTGTGAGTCTAGTTTATCGAATGGGACAAAAAACTGATAGTGAATTGTAACGTGCAGGGCCTCCTAATGACGATGGATCACTCAAATTGCGTCCCGATTCAATACATCGTCCTCCAGCAGACTTGTCTCCATGGGTCTATTACTGCCTCGGGCACCTTATGGCCGTTCTGCTGTGAGTCTAGATTATCGAATGGGACGAAAAACTGATAGTGAATTGTAACGTTCAGGGCCTCCTAATGACGATGGAACACACAAATTGCGTCCCGATTCAATACATCGTCCTCCAGCAGACTTGTCTCCATGGGTCTATTGCTGCCTCGGGCACCTTATGGCCGTTCTGCTGTGAGTCAAAGATTTTCGAATCGGACGAAAAACTGATAGTCAATTGTAACATTCAGGGCCACCTAATGACGATGGACCACACAAATTACGTCCCGATTCAATACATCGTCCTCCAGCAGACTTGTCTCCATGGGTCGATTGCTGCCTCGGGCACCTAATATCCGTTCTGCTGTGAGTCAAAGATTTTCGAATCGGACGAAAAACTGATAGTGAATTGTAACATTCAGGGCCACCTAATGACGATGGACCACGCAAATTGCGTCCCGATTCAATACATCGTCCTCCAGCCGAGTTGACTCCATGGGTCTATTGCTGCCTCGGGCACCTTATGGCCGTTCTGCTGTGAATCTAGATTATCGAATGGGACAAAAACTGATAGTGAATTGTAACGTTCAGGGCCACCTAATGACGATGGATCACTCAAATTGCGTCCCGATTCAATACATCGTCCCCAGCCGACTTGTCTCCATGGGTCTATTGCTGCCTCGGGCACCTTATGGCCGTTCTGCTGTAGGTCTAGATTATCGAATGGGACGAAAAACTGATAGTGAATTGTAACGTTCAGGGCCACCTAATGACGATGGATCACTCAAATTGCGTCCTGATTCAATACATCGTCCTCCGCAGACTTGACTTCATGGGTCTATTGCTGCCTCAGGCACCTTATGGCCGTTCTGCTGTGAGTCAAAGATTTTCGAATCGGACGAAAAACTGATAGTGAATTGTAACTTTCAGGCCACATAATGACGATGGATCACTCAAATTGCGTCCCGATTCAATACATCGTCCCCAGCCGACTTGTCTCCATGGGTCTATTGCTGCCTCGGGCACCTTATGGCAGGCCTGCTGTGACTCAAAGATTTTCGAATCGGGCGAAAAACTGATAGTGAATTGTAACGTTCAGGGCCTCCTAATGACGATGGAACACACAAATTGCGTCCCGATTCAATACATCGTCCTCCAGCAGACTTGTCTCCATGGGTCGATTGCTGCCTCGGGCACCTAATATCCGTTCTGCTGTGAGTCAAAGATTTTCGAATCGGACGAAAAACTGATAGTGAATTGTAACATTCAGGGCCACCTAATGACGATGGACCACGCAAATTGCGTCCCGATTCAATACATCGTCCTCCAGCCGAGTTGACTCCATGGGTCTATTGCTGCCTCGGGCACCTCATGGCCGTTCTGCTGTGAATCTAGATTATCGAATGGGACGAAAAACTGATAGTGAATTGTAACGTTCAGGGCCACCTAATGACGATGGATCACTCAATTTGCGTCCTGATTCAATACATCGTCCTCCAGCAGACTTGACTTCATGGGTCTATTGCTGCCCAGGCACCTTATGGCCGTTCTGCTGTGAGTCAAAGATTTTCGAATCGGACGAAAAACTGATAGTGAATTGTAACTTTCAGGGCCACCTAATGACGATGGATCACTCAAATTGCGTCCCGATTCAATACATCGTCCTCCAGCAGACTTGTCTCCATGGGTCGATTGCTGCCTCGGGCACCTTATGGCCGTTCTGCTGTGAGTCAAAGATTTTCGAATCGGACGAATAACTGATAGTGATTTGTAACATTCAGGGCCACCTAATGACGATGGACCACACAAATTGCGTCCCGATTCAATACATCGTCCTCCACCCGACTTGACTCCATGGGTCTATTGCTGCCTCGGGCACCTAATATCCGTTCTGCTGTGAGTCAAAGATTTTCGAATCGGACGAAAAACTGATAGTGAATTGTAACATTCAGGGCCACCTAATGACGATGGACCACGCAAATTGCGTCCCGATTCAATACATCGTCCTCCAGCCGAGTTGACTCCATGGGTCTATTGCTGCCTCGGGCACCTTATGGCCGTTCTGCTGTGAATCTAGATTATCGAATGGGACAAAAACTGATAGTGAATTGTAACGTTCAGGGCCACCTAATGACGATGGATCACTCAAATTGCGTCCCGATTCAATACATCGTCCCCAGCCGACTTGTCTCCATGGGTCTATTGCTGCCTCGGGCACCTTATGGCCGTTCTGCTGTGAGTCTAGATTATCGAATGGGACGAAAAACTGATAGTGAATTGTATCGTTCAGGGCCACCTAATGACGATGGATCACTCAAATTGCGTCCTGATTCAATACATCGTCCTCCGCAGACTTGACTTCATGGGTCTATTGCTGCCTCAGGCACCTTATGGCCGTTCTGCTGTGACTCAAAGATTTTCGAATCGGACGAAAAACTGATAGTGAATTGTAACTTTCAGGGCCACCTAATGACGATGGATCACTCAAATTGCGTCCCGATTCAATACATCGTCCTCCAGCAGGCTTGTCTCCATGGGTCGATTGCTGCCTCGGGCACCTTATGGCCGTTCTGCTGTGAGTCAAAGATTTTCGAATCGGACGAAAAACTGATAGTGATTTGTAACATTCAGGGCCACCTAATGACGATGGACCACACAAATTGCGTCCCGATTCAGTACATCGTCCACTAGCCGACTTGACTCCATGGGACTATTGCTGTCTCGGGCACCTTATGGCCGTTCTGCTGTGAGTCTAGATTATACAATGGGATGAAAAACTGATAGTGAATTGTAACGTTCAGGGCCACCTAATGACGATGGATCACTCAAATTGCGTCCCGATTCAATACATCGTCCTCCAGGAGACTTGTCTCCATGGGTCTATTGCTGTCTCGGGCCCTTATGGCAGGCCTGCTGTGACTCAAAGATTTTCGAATCGGACGAAAAACTGATAGTGAATTGTAACGTTCAGGGCCTCCTAATGACGATGGAACACTCAAATTGCGTCCCGATTCAATACATCGTCCTCCAGCAGACTTGTCTCCATGGGTCTATTGCTGCCTCGGGCACCTTATGGCCGTTCTGCTGTGAGTCAAAGATTTTCGATTCGGACGAAAAACTGATAGTGAATTGTAACATTCAGAGCCACCTAATGACGATGGACCACACAAATTGCGTCCCGATTCAGTACATCGTCCTCCAGCCGACCTGACTCCATGGGTCTATTGCTGCCTCAGGCACCTTATGGCCGTTCTGCTGTGAGTCTAGATTATCGAATGGGACGAAAAACTGATAGTGAATTGTAACGTTCAGGGCCACCTAATGACGATGGATCACTCAAATTGCGTCCCGATTCAATATATCGTCCTCGAGCAGACTTGTTTCCATGGGTCTATTGTTGCCTCGGGCACCTTATGGCCGTTCTGCTGTGAGTCAAAGATTTTCGAATCGGACGAAAAACTGATAGTAAATTGGAACGTTCAGGGCCTCCTAATGACAATGGATCACTCAAATTGCGTCCCGATTCAATACATCGTCCTCCAGCGGACTTGTTTCCATTGGTCTATTGCTGCCTCGGGCACCTAATGGCCGTTCTGCTGTGAGTCAAAGACTTTCGAATCGGACGAAAAACTGATAGTGAATTGTAACATTCAGGGCCACCTAATGACGATGGACCACGCAATTTGCGTCCCGATTCAATACATCGTCCTCCAGCCGAGTTGACTCCATGGGTCTATTGCTGCCTCGGGCACCTTATGGCCGTTCTGCTGTGAATCTAGATTATCGAATGGGACGAAAAACTGGTAGTGAATTGTAACGTTCAGGGCCACCTAATGACGATGGATCACTCAAATTGCGTCCCGATTCAATACATCGTCCTCCAGCCGACTTGACTCCATGGGTATATTGCTGCCTCGGGCACCTTATGGCCGTTCTGCTGTGAGTCTAGATTATCGAATGGGACGAAAAACTGATAGTGAATTGTTACGTTCAGGGCCTCCTAATGACGATGGATCACTCAAATTGCGTCCCGATTCAATACATCGTCCTCCAGCCGACTTGACTCCATGGGTCTATTGCTGCCTCGGGCACCTTATGGCCGTTCTGCTGTGAGTCTAGATTATCGAATGGGACGAAAAACTGGTAGTGAATTGTAACGTTCAGGGCCTCCTAATGACGATGGATCACTCAAATTGCGTCCCGATTCAATACATCGTCCTTCAGCAGACTTGTCTCCATGGGTCGATTTATGCCTCGGGCACCTAATGGCCGTTCTGCTGTGAGTCAAAGATTTTCGAATCGGACGAAAAACTGATAGTGAATTGTAACATTCAGAGCCACCTAATGACGATGGACCACGCAAATTGCGTCCCGATTCCATACATCGTCCTCCAGCCGAGTTGACTCCATGGGTCTATTGCTGCCTCGGGCACCTTATGGCCGTTCTGCTGTGAGTCAAAGATTTTCGAATCGAACGAAAAACTGATAGTCAATTGTAACATTCAGGGCCACCTAATGACGATGGACCACACAAATTACGTCCCGATTCAATACATCGTCCTCCAGCAGACTTGTCTCCATGGGTCGATTGCTGCCTCGGGCACCTAATATCCGTTCTGCTGTGAGTCAAAGATTTTCGATTCGGACGAAAAACTGATAGTGAATTGTAACATTCAGGGCCACCTAATGACGATGGACCACGCAAATTGCGTCCCGATTCAATACATCGTCCTCCAGCCGAGTTGACTCCATGGGTCTATTGCTGCCTCGGGCACCTTATGGCCGTTCTGCTGTGAATCTAGATTATCGAATGGGACAAAAACTGATAGTGAATTGTAACGTTCTGGGCCACCTAATGACGATGGATCACTCAAATTGCGTCCCGATTCAATACATCGTCCGCAGCCGACTTGTCTCCATGGGTCTATTGCTGCCTCGGGCACCTTATGGCCGTTCTGCTGTGAGTCTAGATTATCGAATGGGACGAAAAACTGATAGTGAATTGTAACGTTCAGGGCCACCTAATGACGATGGATCACTCAAATTGCGTCCTGATTCAATACATCGTCCTCCGCAGACTTGACTTCATGGGTCTATTGCTGCCTCAGGCACCTTATGGCCGTTCTGCTGTGACTCAAAGATTTTCGAATCGGACGAAAAACTGATAGTGAATTGTAACTTTCAGGGCCACCTAATGACGATGGATCACTCAAATTGCGTCCCGATTCAATACATCGTCCTCCAGCAGGCTTGTCTCCATGGGTCGATTGCTGCCTCGGGCACCTTATGGCCGTTCTGCTGTGAGTCAAAGATTTTCGAATCGGACGAAAAACTGATAGTGATTTGTAACATTCAGGGCCACCTAATGACGATGGACCACACAAATTGCGTCCCGATTCAGTACATCGTCCACTAGCCGACTTGACTCCATGGGACTATTGCTGTCTCGGGCACCTTATGGCCGTCCTGCTGTGAGTCTAGATTATACAATGGGATGAAAAACTGATAGTGAATTGTAACGTTCAGGGCCACCTAATGACGATGGATCACTCAAATTGCGTCCCGATTCAATACATCGTCCTCCAGCAGACATGTCTCCATGGGTCTATTGCTGCCTCGGGCCCTTATGGCAGGCCTGCTGTGACTCAAAGATTTTCGAATCGGACGAAAAACTGATAGTGATTTGTAACGTTCAGGGCCTCCTAATGACGATGGAACACTCAAATTGCGTCCCGATTCAATACATCGTCCTCCAGCAGACTTGTCTCCATGGGTCTATTGCTGCCTCGGGCACCTTATGGCCGTTCTGCTGTGAGTCAAAGATTTTCGATTCGGACGAAAAACTGATAGTGAATTGTAACATTCAGGGCCACCTAATGACGATGGATCACTCAAATTGCGTCCCGATTCAATACATCGTCCTCCAGCGGACTTGTTTCCATTGGTCTATTGCTGCCTCGGGCACCTAATGGCCGTTCTGCTGTGAGTCAAAGACTTTCGAATCGGACGAAAAACTGATAGTGAATTGTAACATTCAGGGCCACCTAATGACGATGGACCACGCAATTTGCGTCCCGATTCAATACATCGTCCTCCAGCCGAGTTGACTCCATGGGTCTATTGCTGCCTCGGGCACCTTATGGCCGTTCTGCTGTGAGTCTAGATTATCGAATGGGACGAAAAACTGATAGTGAATTGTTACGTTCAGGGCCTCCTAATGACGATGGATCACTCAAATTGCGTCCCGATTCAATACATCGTCCTCCAGCCGACTTGACTCCATGGGTCTATTGCTGCCTCGGGCACCTTATGGCCGTTCTGCTGTGAGTCTAGATTATCGAATGGGACGAAAAACTGGTAGTGAATTGTAACGTTCAGGGCCTCCTAATGACGATGGATCACTCAAATTGCGTCCCGATTCAATACATCGTCCTTCAGCAGACTTGTCTCCATGGGTCGATTGCTGCCTCGGGCACCTAATGGCCGTTCTGCTGTGAGTCAAAGATTTTCGAATCGGACGAAAAACTGATATTGAATTGTAACATTCAGAGCCACCTAATGACGATGGACCACGCAAATTGCGTCCCGATTCCATACATCGTCCTCCAGCCGAGTTGACTCCATGGGTCTATTGCTGCCTCGGGCACCTTATGGCCGTTCTGCTGTGAGTCAAAGATTTTCGAATCGAACGAAAAACTGATAGTCAATTGTAACATTCAGGGCCACCTAATGACGATGGACCACACAAATTACGTCCCGATTCAATACATCGTCCTCCAGCAGACTTGTCTCCATGGGTCGATTGCTGCCTCGGGCACCTAATATCCGTTCTGCTGTGAGTCAAAGATTTTCGATTCGGACGAAAAACTGATAGTGAATTGTAACATTCAGGGCCACCTAATGACGATGGACCACGCAAATTGCGTCCCGATTCAATACATCGTCCTCCAGCCGAGTTGACTCCATGGGTCTATTGCTGCCTCGGGCACCTTATGGCCGTTCTGCTGTGAATCTAGATTATCGAATGGGACAAAAACTGATAGTGAATTGTAACGTTCAGGGCCACCTAATGACGATGGATCACTCAAATTGCGTCCCGATTCAATACATCGTCCCCAGCCGACTTGTCTCCATGGGTCTATTGCTGCCTCGGGCACCTTATGGCCGTTCTGCTGTGAGTCTAGATTATCGAATGGGACGAAAAACTGATAGTGAATTGTAACGTTCAGGGCCACCTAATGACGATGGATCACTCAAATTGCGTCCTGATTCAATACATCGTCCTCCGCAGACTTGACTTCATGGGTCTATTGCTGCCTCAGGCACCTTGTGGCCGTTCTGCTGTGACTCAAAGATTTTCGAATCGGACGAAAAACTGATAGTGAATTGTAACTTTCAGGGCCACCTAATGACGATGGATCACTCAAATTGCGTCCCGATTCAATACATCGTCCTCCAGCAGGCTTGTCTCCATGGGTCGATTGCTGCCTCGGGCACCTTATGGCCGTTCTGCTGTGAGTCAAAGATTTTCGAATCGGACGAAAAACTGATAGTGATTTGTAACATTCAGGGCCACCTAATGACGATGGACCACACAAATTGCGTCCCGATTCAGTACATCGTCCACTAGCCGACTTGACTCCATGGGATTATTGCTGTCTCGGGCACCTTATGGCCGTTCTGCTGTGAGTCTAGATTATACAATGGGATGAAAAACTGATAGTGAATTGTAACGTTCAGGGCCACCTAATGACGATGGATCACTCAAATTGCGTCCCGATTCAATACATCGTCCTCCAGCAGACATGTCTCCATGGGTCTATTGCTGCCTCGGGCCCTTATGGCAGGCCTGCTGTGACTCAAAGATTTTCGAATCGGACGAAAAACTGATAGTGATTTGTAACGTTCAGGGCCTCCTAATGATGATGGAACACTCAAATTGCGTCCCGATTCAATACATCGTCCTCCAGCAGACTTGTCTCCATGGGTCTATTGCTGCCTCGGGCACCTTATGACCGTTCTGCTGTGAGTCAAAGATTTTCGATTCGGACGAAAAACTGATAGTGAATTGTAACATTCAGGGCCACCTAATGACGATGGACCACACAAATTGCGTCCCGATTCAGTACATCGTCCTCCAGCCGACCTGACTCCATGGGTCTATTGCTGCCTCAGGCACCTTATGGCCGTTCTGCTGTGAGTCTAGATTATCGAATGGGACGAAAAACTGATAGTGAATTGTAACGTTCAGGGCCACCTAATGACGATGGATCACTCAAATTGCGTCCCGATTCAATATATCGTCCTCCAGCAGACTTGTTTCCATGGGTCTATTGTTGCCTCGGGCACCTTATGGCCGTTCTGCTGTGAGTCAAAGATTTTCGAATCGGACGAAAAACTGATAGTAAATTGGAACGTTCAGGGCCTCCTAATGACGATGGATCACTCAAATTGCGTCCCGATTCAATACATCGTCCTCCAGCGGACTTGTTTCCATTGGTCTATTGCTGCCTCGGGCACCTAATGGCCGTTCTGCTGTGAGTCAAAGACTTTCGAATCGGACGAAAAACTGATAGTGAATTGTAACATTCAGGGCCACCTAATGACGATGGACCACGCAATTTGCGTCCCGATTCAATACATCGTCCTCCAGCCGAGTTGACTCCATGGGTCTATTGCTGCCTCGGGCACCTTATGGCCGTTCTGCTGTGAATCTAGATTATCGAATGGGACGAAAAACTGGTAGTGAATTGTAACGTTCAGGGCCACCTAATGACGATGGATCACTCAAATTGCGTCCCGATTCAATACATCGTCCTCCAGCCGACTTGTCTCCATGGGTCTATTGCTGCCTCGGCACCTTATGGCCGTTCTGCTGTGAGTCTAGATTTTCGAATCGGACGAAAAACTGATAGTGAATTGTAACGTTCAGGGCCTCCTAATGACGATAGAACACTCAAATTGCGTCCCGATTCAATACATCGTCCTCCAGCAGACTTGTCTCCTTGCGTCTATTGCTGCCTCGGGCACCTTATGTCCGTTCTGCTGTGAGTCAAAGATTTTTGAATCGGACGAAAAACTGATAGTGAATTGTAACGTTCAGGGCCACCTAATGACGATGGATCACTCAAATTGCGTCCCGATTCAATACATCGTCCTCCAGCCGATTTGACTCCATGGGTCTATTGCTGCCTCGGGCACCTTATGGCTGTTCTGCTGTGAGTCTAGATTATCGAATGGGACAAAAAACTGATAGTGAATTGTAACGTTCAGGGCCTCCTAATGACGATGGATCACTCAAATTGCGTCCCGATTCAATACATCGTCCTCCAGCAGACTTGTCTCCATGGGTCTATTACTGCCTCGGGCACCTTATGGCCGTTCTGCTGTGAGTCTAGATTATCGAATGGGACGAAAAACTGATAGTGAATTGTAACGTTCAGGGCCTCCTAATGACGATGGAACACACAAATTGCGTCCCGATTCAATACATCGTCCTCCAGCAGACTTGTCTCCATGGGTCTATTGCTGCCTCGGGCACCTTATGGCCGTTCTGCTGTTAGTCAAAGATTTTCGAATCGGACGAAAAACTGATAGTCAATTGTAACATTCAGGGCCACCTAATGACGATGGACCACACAAATTACGTCCCGATTCAATACATCGTCCTCCAGCAGACTTGTCTCCATGGGTCGATTGCTGCCTCGGGCACCTAATATCCGTTCTGCTGTGAGTCCAAGATTTTCGAATCGGACGAAAAACTGATAGTGAATTGTAACCTTCAGGGCCACCTAATGACGATGGACCACGCAAATTGCGTCCCGATTCAATACATCGTCCTCCAGCCGAGTTGACTCCATGGGTCTATTGCTGCCTCGGGCACCTTATGGCCGTTCTGCTGTGAATCTAGATTATCGAATGGGACAAAAACTGATAGTGAATTGTAACGTTCAGGGCCACCTAATGACGATGGATCACTCAAATTGCGTCCCGATTCAATACATCGTCCCCAGCCGACTTGTCTCCATGGGTCTATTGCTGCCTCGGGCACCTTATGGCCGTTCTGCTGTGAGTCTAGATTATCGAATGGGACGAAAAACTGATAGTGAATTGTAACGTTCAGGGCCACCTAATGACGATGGATCACTCAAATTGCGTCCTGATTCAATACATCGTCCTCCGCAGACTTGACTTCATGGGTCTATTGCTGCCTCAGGCACCTTATGGCCGTTCTGCTGTGAGTCAAAGATTTTCGAATCGGACGAAAAACTGATAGTGAATTGTAACTTTCAGGGCCACATAATGACGATGGATCACTCAAATTGCGTCCCGATTCAATACATCGTCCCCAGCCGACTTGTCTCCATGGGTCTATTGCTGCCTCGGGCACCTTATGGCAGGCCTGCTGTGACTCAAAGATTTTCGAATCGGGCGAAAAACTGATAGTGAATTGTAACGTTCAGGGCCTCCTAATGACGATGGAACACACAAATTGCGTCCCGATTCAATACATCGTCCTCCAGCAGACTTGTCTCCATGGGTCGATTGCTGCCTCGGGCACCTAATATCCGTTCTGCTGTGAGTCAAAGATTTTCGAATCGGACGAAAAACCGATAGTGAATTGTAACATTCAGGGCCACCTAATGACGATGGACCACGCAAATTGCGTCCCGATTCAATACATCGTCCTCCAGCCGAGTTGACTCCATGGGTCTATTGCTGCCTCGGGCACCTCATGGCCGTTCTGCTGTGAATCTAGATTATCGAATGGGACGAAAAACTGATAGTCAATTGTAACGTTCAGGGCCTCCTAATGACGATGGAACACACAAATTGCGTCCCGATTCAATACATCGTCCTCCAGCAGACTTGTCTCCATGGGTCGATTGCTGCCTCGGGCACCTAATATCCGTTCTGCTGTGAGTCAAAGATTTTCGAATCGGACGAAAAACTGATAGTGAATTGTAACCTTCAGGGCCACCTAATGACGATGGACCACGCAAATTGCGTCCCGATTCAATACATCGTCCCCAGCCGACTTGTCTCCATGGGTCTATTGCTGCCTCGGGCACCTTATGGCAGGCCTGCTGTGACTCAAAGATTTTCGAATCGGGCGAAAAACTGATAGTGAATTGTAACGTTCAGGGCCTCCTAATGACGATGGAACACACAAATTGCGTCCCGATTCAATACATCGTCCTCCAGCCGACTTGACTCCATGGGTCTATTGCTGCCTCGGGCACCTTATGGCCGTTCTGCTGTGAGTCTAGATTATCGAATGGGACGAAAAACTGATAGTGAATTGTTACGTTCAGGGCCTCCTAATGACGATGGATCACTCAAATTGCGTCCCGATTCAATACATCGTCCTCCAGCCGACTTGACTCCATGGGTCTATTGCTGCCTCGGGCACCTTATGGCCGTTCTGCTGTGAGTCTAGATTATCGAATGGGACGAAAAACTGGTAGTGAATTGTAACGTTCAGGGCCTCCTAATGACGATGGATCACTCAAATTGCGTCCCGATTAAATACATCGTCCTTCAGCAGACTTGTCTCCATGGGTCGATTGCTGCCTCGGGCACCTAATGGCCGTTCTGCTGTGAGTCAAAGATTTTCGAATCGGACGAAAAACTGATAGTGAATTGTAACATTCAGAGCCACCTAATGACGATGGACCACGCAAATTGCGTCCCGATTCCATACATCGTCCTCCAGCCGCGTTGACTCCATGGGTCTATTGCTGCCTCGGGCACCTTATGGCCGTTCTGCTGTGAGTCAAAGATTTTCGAATCGAACGAAAAACTGATAGTCAATTGTAACAGTCAGGGCCACCTAATGACGATGGACCACACAAATTACGTCCCGATTCAATACATCGTTCTCCAGCAGACTTGTCTCCATGGGTCGATTGCTGCCTCGGGCACCTAATATCCGTTCTTCTGTGAGTCAAAGATTTTCGAATCGGACGAAAAACTGATAGTGAATTGTAACATTCAGGGCCACCTAATGACGATGGACCACGCAAATTGCGTCCCGATTCAATACATCGTCCTCCAGCCGAGTTGACTCCATGGGTCTATTGCTGCCTCGGGCACCTTATGGCCGTTCTGCTGTGAATCTAGATTATCGAATGGGACAAAAACTGATAGTGAATTGTAACGTTCAGGGCCACCTAATGACGATGGATCACTCAAATTGCGTCCCGATTCAATACATCGTCCCCAGCCGACTTGTCTCCATGGGTCTATTGCTGCCTCGGGCACCTTATGGCCGTTCTGCTGTGAGTCTAGATTATCGAATGGGACGAAAAACTGATAGTGAATTGTAACGTTCAGGGCCACCTAATGACGATGGATCACTCAAATTGCGTCCTGATTCAATACATCGTCCTCCGCAGACTTGACTTCATGGGTCTATTGCTGCCTCAGGCACCTTATGGCCGTTCTGCTGTGACTCAAAGATTTTCGAATCGGACGAAAAACTGATAGTGAATTGTAACTTTCAGGGCCACCTAATGACGATGGATCACTCAAATTGCGTCCCGATTCAATACATCGTCCTCCAGCAGGCTTGTCTCCATGGGTCGATTGCTGCCTCGGGCACCTTATGGCCGTTCTGCTGTGAGTCAAAGATTTTCGAATCGGACGAAAAACTGATAGTGATTTGTAACATTCAGGGCCACCTAATGACGATGGACCACACAAATTGCGTCCCGATTCAGTACATCGTCCACTAGCCGACTTGACTCCATGGGACTATTGCTGTCTCGGGCACCTTATGGCCGTTCTGCTGTGAGTCTAGATTATACAATGGGATGAAAAACTGATAGTGAATTGTAACGTCCAGGGCCACCTAATGACGATGGATCACTCAAATTGCGTCCCGATTCAATACATCGTCCTCCAGCAGACTTGTCTCCATGGGTCTATTGCTGCCTCGGGCCCTTATGGCAGGCCTGCTGTGACTCAAAGATTTTCGAATCGGACGAAAAACTGATAGTGAATTGTAACGTTCAGGGCCTTCTAATGACGATGGAACACTCAAATTGCGTCCCGATTCAATACATCGTCCTCCAGCAGACTTGTCTCCATGGGTCTATTGCTGCCTCGGGCACCTTATGGCCGTTCTGCTGTGAGTCAAAGATTTTCGATTCGGACGAAAAACTGATAGTGAATTGTAACATTCAGGGCCACCTAATGACGATGGACCACACAAATTGCGTCCCGATTCAGTACATCGTCCTCCAGCCGACCTGACTCCATGGGTCTATTGCTGCCTCAGGCACCTTATGGCCGTTCTGCTGTGAGTCTAGATTATCGAATGGGACGAAAAACTGATAGTGAATTGTAACGTTCAGGGCCACCTAATAACGATGGATCACTCAAATTGCGTCCCGATTCAATATATCGTCCTCCAGCAGACTTGTTTCCATGGGTCTATTGTTGCCTCGGGCACCTTATGGCCGTTCTGCTGTGAGTCAAAGATTTTCGAATCGGACGAAAAACTGATAGTAAATTGGAACGTTCAGGGCCTCCTAATGACAATGGATCACTCAAATTGCGTCCCGATTCAATACATCGTCCTCCAGCCGACTTGTCTCCATGGGTCTATTGCTGCCTCGGGCACCTTATGGCCGTTCTGCTGTGAGTCTAGATTATCGAATGGGACGAAAAACTGATAGTGAATTGTAAAGTTCAGGGCCTCCTAATGACGATGGAACACTAAAATTGCGTCCCGATTCAATACATCGTCCTCCAGCAGACTTGACTTCATGGGTCTATTGCTGCCTCGGGCACCTTATGGCCGTTCTACTGTGAGTCAAAGATTTTCGAATCGGACGAAAAACTGATAGTGAATTGTAACGTTCAGGGCCACCTAATGACGATGGATCACTCAAATTGCGTCCCGATTCAATACATCGTCCTCCAGCCGACTTGACTCCATGGGTCTATTGCTGCCTCGGGCACCTTATGGCCGTTCTGCTGTGAGTCTAGATTATCGAATGGGACGAAAAACTGATAGTGAATTGTTACGTTCAGGGCCTCCTAATGACGATGGATCACTCAAATTGCGTCCCGATTCAATACATCGTCCTCCAGCCGACTTGACTCCATGGGTCTATTGCTGCCTCGGGCACCTTATGGCCGTTCTGCTGTGAGTCTAGATTATCGAATGGGACGAAAAACTGGTAGTGAATTGTAACGTTCAGGGCATCCTAATGACGATGGATCACTCAAATTGCGTCCCGATTCAATACATCGTCCTTCAGCAGACTTGTCTCCATGGGTCGATTGCTGCCTCGGGCACCTAATGGCCGTTCTGCTGTGAGTCAAAGATTTTCGAATCGGACGAAAAACTGATAGTGAATTGTAACATTCAGAGCCACCTAATGACGATGGACCACGCAAATTGCGTCCCGATTCCATACATCGTCCTCCAGCCGAGTTGACTCCATGGGTCTATTGCTGCCTCGGGCACCTTATGGCCGTTCTGCTGTGAGTCAAAGATTTTCGAATCGAACGAAAAACTGATAGTCAATTGTAACATTCAGGGCCACCTAATGACGATGGACCACACAAATTACGTCCCGATTCAATACATCGTCCTCCAGCAGACTTGTCTCCATGGGTCGATTGCTGCCTCGGGCACCTAATATCCGTTCTGCTGTGAGTCAAAGATTTTCGATTCGGACGAAAAACTGATAGTGAATTGTAACATTCAGGGCCACCTAATGACGATGGACCACGCAAATTGCGTCCCGATTCAATACATCGTCCTCCAGCCGAGTTGACTCCATGGGTCTATTGCTGCCTCGGGCACCTTATGGCCGTTCTGCTGTGAATCTAGATTATCGAATGGGACAAAAACTGATAGTGAATTGTAACGTTCAGGGCCACCTAATGACGATGGATCACTCAAATTGCGTCCCGATTCAATTCATCGTCCCCAGCCGACTTGTCTCCATGGGTCTATTGCTGCCTCGGGCACCTTATGGCCGTTCTGCTGTGAGTCTAGATTATCGAATGGGACGAAAAACTGATAGTGAATTGTAACGTTCAGGGCCACCTAATGACGATGGATCACTCAAATTGCGTCCTGATTCAATACATCGTCCTCCGCAGACTTGACTTCATGGGTCTATTGCTGCCTCAGGCACCTTATGGCCGTTCTGCTGTGACTCAAAGATTTTCGAATCGGACGAAAATCTGATAGTGAATTGTAACTTTCAGGGCCACCTAATGACGATGGATCACTCAAATTGCGTCCCGATTCAATACATCGTCCTCCAGCAGGCTTGTCTCCATGGGTCTATTGCTGCCTCGGGCACCTTATGGCCGTTCTACTGTGAGTCAAAGATTTTCGAATCGGACGAAAAACTGATAGTGAATTGTAACGTTCAGGGCCACCTAATGACGATGGATCACTCAAATTGCGTCCCGATTCAATACATCGTCCTCCAGCAGACTTGTCTCCATGGGACTATTGCTGTCTCGGGCACCTTATGGCCGTTCTGCTGTGAGTCTAGATTATACAATGGGATGAAAAACTGATAGTGAATTGTAACGTTCAGGGCCACCTAATGACGATGGATCACTCAAATTGCGTCCCGATTCAATACATCGTCCTCCAGCAGACATGTCTCCATGGGTCTATTGCTGCCTCGGGCCCTTATGGCAGGCCTGCTGTGACTCAAAGATTTTCGAATCGGACGAAAAACTGATAGTGATTTGTAACGTTCAGGGCCTCCTAATGACGATGGAACACTCAAATTGCGTCCCGATTCAATACATCGTCCTCCAGCAGACTTGTCTCCATGGGTCTATTGCTGCCTCGGGCACCTTATGGCCGTTCTGCTGTGAGTCAAAGATTTTCGATTCGGACGAAAAACTGATAGTGAATTGTAACATTCAGGGCCACCTAATGACGATGGACCACACAAATTGCGTCCCGATTCAGTACATCGTCCTCCAGCCGACCTGACTCCATGGGTCTATTGCTGCCTCAGGCACCTTATGGCCGTTCTGCTGTGAGTCTAGATTATCGAATGGGACGAAAAACTGATAGTGAATTGTAACGTTCAGGGCCACCTAATGACGATGGATCACTCAAATTGCGTCCCGATTCAATATATCCTCCTCCAGCAGACTTGCTTCCATGGGTCTATTGTTGCCTCGGGCACCTTATGGCCGTTCTGCTGTGAGTCAAAGATTTTCGAATCGGACGAAAAACTGATAGTAAATTGGAACGTTCAGGGCCTCCTAATGACGATGGATCACTCAAATTGCGTCCCGATTCAATACATCGTCCTCCAGCGGACTTGTTTCCATTGGTCTATTGCTGCCTCGGGCACCTAATGGCCGTTCTGCTGTGAGTCAAAGACTTTCGAATCGGACGAAAAACTGATAGTGAATTGTAACATTCAGGGCCACCTAATGACGATGGACCACGCAATTTGCGTCCCGATTCAATACATCGTCCTCCAGCCGAGTTGACTCCATGGGTCTATTGCTGCCTCGGGCACCTTATGGCCGTTCTGCTGTGAATCTAGATTATCGAATGGGACGAAAAACTGGTAGTGAATTGTAACGTTCAGGGCCACCTAATGACGATGGATCACTCAAATTGCGTCCCGATTCAATACATCGTCCTCCAGCCGACTTGTCTCCATGGGTCTATTGCTGCCTCGGGCACCTTATGGCCGTTCTGCTGTGAGTCTAGATTATCGAATGGGACGAAAAACTGATAGTGAATTGTAAAGTTCAGGGCCTCCTAATGACGATGGAACACTAAAATTGCGTCCCGATTCAATACATCGTCCTCCAGCAGACTTGACTTCATGGGTCTATTGCTGCCTCGGGCACCTTATGGCCGTTCTACTGTGAGTCAAAGATTTTCGAATCGGACGAAAAACTGATAGTGAATTGTAACGTTCAGGGCCACCTAATGACGATGGATCACTCAAATTGCGTCCCGATTCAATACATCGTCCTCCAGCCGACTTGACTCCATGGGTCTATTGCTGCCTCGGGCACCTTATGGCCGTTCTGCTGTGAGTCTAGATTATCGAATGGGACAAAAAACTGATAGTGAATTGTAACGTTCAGGGCCTCCTAATGACGATGGATCACTCAAATTGCGTCCCGATTCAATACATCGTCCTCCAGCAGACTTGTCTCCATGGGTCGATTGCTGCCTCGGGCACCTTATGGCCGTTCTGCTGTGAGTCAAAGATTTTCGAATCGGACGAAAAACATAGTGATTTGTAACATTCAGGGCCACCTAATGACGATGGACCACACAAATTGCGTCCCGATTCAGTACATCGTCCACTAGCCGACTTGACTCCATGGGACTATTGCTGCCTCGGGCACCTTATGGCCGTTCTGCTGTGAGTCTAGGTTATAGAATGGGATGAAAAACTGATAGTGAATTGTAACGTTCAGGGCCTCCTAATGACGATGGATCACTCAAATTGCGTCCCGATTCAATACATCGTCCTCCAGCAGACTTGTCTCCATGGGTCTATTGCTGCCTCGGGCACCTTACGGCAGGCCTGCTGTGACTCAAAGATTTTCGAATCGGACGAAAAACTGATAGTGAATTGTAACGTTCAGGGCCTCCTAATGACGATAGAACACTCAAATTGCGTCCCGATTCAATACATCGTCCTCCAGCAGACTTGTCTCCATGCGTCTATTGCTGCCTCGGGCACCTTATGGCCGTTCTGCTGTGAGTCAAAGATTTTCGAATCGGACGAAAAACTGATAGTGAATTGTAACGTTCAGGGCCACCTAATGACGATGGATCACTCAAATTGCGTCGAGATTCAATACATCGTCCTCCAGCCGATTTGACTCCATGGGTCTATTGCTGCCTCGGGCACATTATGGCCGTTCTGCTGTGAGTCTAGATTATCGAATGGGACAAAAAACTGATAGTGAATTGTAACGTTCAGGGCCTCCTAATGACGATGGATCACTCAAATTGCGTCCCGATTCAATACATCGTCCTCCAGCAGACTTGTCTCCATGGGTCTATTACTGCCTCGGGCACCTTATGGCCGTTCTGCTGTGAGTCTAGATTATCGAATGGGACGAAAAACTGATAGTGAATTGTAACGTTCAGGGCCACCTAATGACGATGGATCACTCAAATTGCGTCCCGATTCAATATATCGTCCTCCAGCAGACTTGTTTCCATGGGTCTATTGTTGCCTCGGGCACCTTATGGCCGTTCTGCTGTGAGTCAAAGATTTTCGAATCGGACGAAAAACTGATAGTAAATTGGAACGTTCAGGGCCTCCTAATGACGATGGATCACTCAAATTGCGTCCCGATTCAATACATCGTCCTCCAGCGGACTTGTTTCCATTGGTCTATTGCTGCCTCGGGCACCTAATGGCCGTTCTGCTGTGAGTCAAAGACTTTCGAATCGGACGAAAATTGATAGTGAATTGTAACATTCAGGGCCACCTAATGACGATGGACCACGCAATTTGCGTCCCGATTCAATACATCGTCCTCCAGCCGAGTTGACTCCATGGGTCTATTGCTGCCTCGGGCACCTTATGGCCGTTCTGCTGTGAATCTAGATTATCGAATGGGACGAAAAACTGGTAGTGAATTGTAACGTTCAGGGCCACCTAATGACGATGGATCACTCAAATTGCGTCCCGATTCAATACATCGTCCTCCAGCCGACTTGTCTCCATGGGTCTATTGCTGCCTCGGGCACCTTATGGCCGTTCTGCTGTGAGTCTAGATTATCGAATGGGACGAAAAACTGATAGTGAATTGTAAAGTTCAGGGCCTCCTAATGACGATGGAACACTAAAATTGCGTCCCGATTCAATACATCGTCCTCCAGCAGACTTGACTTCATGGGTCTATTGCTGCCTCGGGCACCTTATGGCCGTTCTACTGTGAGTCAAAGATTTTCGAATCGGACGAAAAACTGATAGTGAATTGTAACGTTCAGGGCCACCTAATGACGATGGATCACTCAAATTGCGTCCCGATTCAATACATCGTCCTCCAGCAGACTTGTCTCCATGGGACTATTGCTGTCTCGGGCACCTTATGGCCGTTCTGCTGTGAGTCTAGATTATACAATGGGATGAAAAACTGATAGTGAATTGTAACGTTCAGGGCCACCTAATGACGATGGATCACTCAAATTGCGTCCCGATTCAATACATCGTCCTCCAGCAGACATGTCTCCATGGGTCTATTGCTGCCTCGGGCCCTTATGGCAGGCCTGCTGTGACTCAAAGATTTTCGAATCGGACGAAAAACTGATAGTGATTTGTAACGTTCAGGGCCTCCTAATGACGATGGAACACTCAAATTGCGTCCCGATTCAATACATCGTCCTCCAGCAGACTTGTCTCCATGGGTCTATTGCTGCCTCGGGCACCTTATGGCCGTTCTGCTGTGAGTCAAAGATTTTCGATTCGGACGAAAAACTGATAGTGAATTGTAACATTCAGGGCCACCTAATGACGATGGACCACACAAATTGCGTCCCGATTCAGTACATCGTCCTCCAGCCGACCTGACTCCATGGGTCTATTGCTGCCTCAGGCACCTTATGGCCGTTCTGCTGTGAGTCTAGATTATCGAATGGGACGAAAAACTGATAGTGAATTGTAACGTTCAGGGCCACCTAATGACGATGGATCACTCAAATTGCGTCCCGATTCAATATATCCTCCTCCAGCAGACTTGCTTCCATGGGTCTATTGTTGCCTCGGGCACCTTATGGCCGTTCTGCTGTGAGTCAAAGATTTTCGAATCTGACGAAAAACTGATAGTAAATTGGAACGTTCAGGGCCTCCTAATGACGATGGATCACTCAAATTGCGTCCCGATTCAATACATCGTCCTCCAGCGGACTTGTTTCCATTGGTCTATTGCTGCCTCGGGCACCTAATGGCCGTTCTGCTGTGAGTCAAAGACTTTCGAATCGGACGAAAAACTGATAGTGAATTGTAACATTCAGGGCCACCTAATGACGATGGACCACGCAATTTGCGTCCCGATTCAATACATCGTCCTCCAGCCGAGTTGACTCCATGGGTCTATTGCTGCCTCGGGCACCTTATGGCCGTTCTGCTGTGAATCTAGATTATCGAATGGGACGAAAAACTGGTAGTGAATTGTAACGTTCAGGGCCACCTAATGACGATGGATCACTCAAATTGCGTCCCGATTCAATACATCGTCCTCCAGCCGACTTGTCTCCATGGGTCTATTGCTGCCTCGGGCACCTTATGGCCGTTCTGCTGTGAGTCTAGATTATCGAATGGGACGAAAAACTGATAGTGAATTGTAAAGTTCAGGGCCTCCTAATGACGATGGAACACTAAAATTGCGTCCCGATTCAATACATCGTCCTCCAGCAGACTTGACTTCATGGGTCTATTGCTGCCTCGGGCACCTTATGGCCGTTCTACTGTGAGTCAAAGATTTTCGAATCGGACGAAAAACTGATAGTGAATTGTAACGTTCAGGGCCACCTAATGACGATGGATCACTCAAATTGCGTCCCGATTCAATACATCGTCCTCCAGCCGACTTGACTCCATGGGTCTATTGCTGCCTCGGGCACCTTATGGCCGTTCTGCTGTGAGTCTAGATTATCGAATGGGACAAAAAACTGATAGTGAATTGTAACGTTCAGGGCCTCCTAATGACGATGGATCACTCAAATTGCGTCCCGATTCAATACATCGTCCTCCAGCAGACTTGTCTCCATGGGTCGATTGCTGCCTCGGGCACCTTATGGCCGTTCTGCTGTGAGTCAAAGATTTTCGAATCGGACGAAAAACATAGTGATTTGTAACATTCAGGGCCACCTAATGACGATGGACCACACAAATTGCGTCCCGATTCAGTACATCGTCCACTAGCCGACTTGACTCCATGGGACTATTGCTGCCTCGGGCACCTTATGGCCGTTCTGCTGTGAGTCTAGGTTATAGAATGGGATGAAAAACTGATAGTGAATTGTAACGTTCAGGGCCTCCTAATGACGATGGATCACTCAAATTGCGTCCCGATTCAATACATCGTCCTCCAGCAGACTTGTCTCCATGGGTCTATTGCTGCCTCGGGCACCTTACGGCAGGCCTGCTGTGACTCAAAGATTTTCGAATCGGACGAAAAACTGATAGTGAATTGTAACGTTCAGGGCCTCCTAATGACGATAGAACACTCAAATTGCGTCCCGATTCAATACATCGTCCTCCAGCAGACTTGTCTCCATGCGTCTATTGCTGCCTCGGGCACCTTATGGCCGTTCTGCTGTGAGTCAAAGATTTTCGAATCGGACGAAAAACTGATAGTGAATTGTAACGTTCAGGGCCACCTAATGACGATGGATCACTCAAATTGCGTCGAGATTCAATACATCGTCCTCCAGCCGATTTGACTCCATGGGTCTATTGCTGCCTCGGGCACATTATGGCCGTTCTGCTGTGAGTCTAGATTATCGAATGGGACAAAAAACTGATAGTGAATTGTAACGTTCAGGGCCTCCTAATGACGATGGATCACTCAAATTGCGTCCCGATTCAATACATCGTCCTCCAGCAGACTTGTCTCCATGGGTCTATTACTGCCTCGGGCACCTTATGGCCGTTCTGCTGTGAGTCTAGATTATCGAATGGGACGAAAAACTGATAGTGAATTGTAACGTTCAGGGCCTCCTAATGACGATGGAACACACAAATTGCGTCCCGATTCAATACATCGTCCTCCAGCAGACTTGTCTCCATGGGTCTATTGCTGCCTCGGGCACCTTATGGCCGTTCTGCTGTGAGTCAAAGATTTTCGAATCGGACGAAAAACTGAAAGTAAATTGTAACATTCAGGGCCACCTAATGACGATGGACCACACAAATTACGTCCCGATTCAATACATCGTCCTCCAGCAGACTTGTCTCCATGGGTCGATTGCTGCCTCGGGCACCTAATATCCGTTCTGCTGTGAGTCAAAGATTTTCGAATCGGACGAAAAACTGATAGTGAATTGTAACATTCAGGGCCACCTAATGACGATGGACCACGCAAATTGCGTCCCGATTCAATACATCGTCCTCCAGCCGAGTTGACTCCATGGGTCTATTGCTGCCTCGGGCACCTTATGGCCGTTCTGCTGTGAATCTAGATTATCGAATGGGACAAAAACTGATAGTGAATTGTAACGTTCAGGGCCACCTAATGACGATGGATCACTCAAATTGCGTCCCGATTCAATACATCGTCCCCAGCCGACTTGTCTCCATGGGTCTATTGCTGCCTCGGGCACCTTATGGCCGTTCTGCTGTGAGTCTATATTATCGAATGGGACGAAAAACTGATAGTGAATTGTAACGTTCAGGGCCACCTAATGACGATGGATCACTCAAATTGCGTCCTGATTCAATACATCGTCCTCCGCAGACTTGACTTCATGGGTCTATTGCTGCCTCAGGCACCTTATGGCCGTTCTGCTGTGTCTCAAAGATTTTCGAATCGGACGAAAAACTGATAGTGAATTGTAACTTTCAGGGCCACCTAATTACGATGGATCACTCAAATTGCGTCCCGATTCAATACATCGTCCTCCAGCAGACTTGTCTCCATGGGTCGATTGCTGCCTCGGGCACCTAATATCCGTTCTGCTGTGAGTCAAAGATTTTCGAATCGGACGAAAAACTGATAGTGAATTGTAACATTCAGGGCCACCTAATGACGATGGACCACGCAAATTGCGTCCCGATTCAATACATCGTCCTCCAGCCGAGTTGACTCCATGGGTCTATTGCTGCCTCGGGCACCTTATGGCCGTTCTGCTGTGAATCTAGATTATCGAATGGGACAAAAACTGATAGTGAATTGTAACGTTCAGGGCCACCTAATGACGATGGATCACTCAAATTGCGTCCCGATTCAATACATCGTCCCCAGCCGACTTGTCTCCATGGGTCTATTGCTGCCTCGGGCACCTTATGGCCGTTCTGCTGTGAGTCTAGATTATCGAATGGGACGAAAAACTGATAGTGAATTGTAACGTTCAGGGCCACCTAATGACGATGGATCACTCAAATTGCGTCCTGATTCAATACATCGTCCTCCGCAGACTTGACTTCATGGGTCTATTGCTGCCTCAGGCACCTTATGGCCGTTCTGCTGTGACTCAAAGATTTTCGAATCGGACGAAAAACTGATAGTGAATTGTAACTTTCAGGGCGACCTAATGACGATGGATCACTCAAATTGCGTCCCGATTCAATACATCGTCCTCCAGCAGGCTTGTCTCCATGGGTCGATTGCTGCCTCGGGCACCTTATGGCCGTTCTGCTGTGAGTCAAAGATTTTCGAATCGGACGAAAAACTGATAGTGATTTGTAACATTCAGGGCCACCTAATGACGATGGACCACACAAATTGCGTCCCGATTCAGTACATCGTCCACTAGCCGACTTGACTCCATGGGACTATTGCTGTCTCGGGCACCTTATGGCCGTTCTGCTGTGAGTCTAGATTATACAATGGGATGAAAAACTGATAGTGAATTGTAACGTTCAGGGCCACCTAATGACGATGGATCACTCAAATTGCGTCCCGATTCAATACATCGTCCTCCAGCAGACTTGTCTCCATGGGTCTATTGCTGCCTCGGGCCCTTATGGCAGGCCTGCTGTGACTCAAAGATTTAAGAAACGGACGAAAAACTGATAGTGAATTGTAACGTTCAGGGCCTCCTAATGACGATGGAACACTCAAATTGCGTCCCGATTCAATACATCGTCCTCCAGCAGACTTGTCTCCATGGGTCTATTGCTGCCTCGGGCACCTTATGGCCGTTCTGCTGTGAGTCAAAGATTTTCGAATCGGACGAAAAACTGATAGTGAATTGTAACATTCAGGGCCACCTAATGACGATGGACCACACAAATTGCGTCCCGATTCAGTACATCGTCCTCCAGCCGACCTGACTCCATGGGTCTATTGCTGCCTCAGGCACCTTATGGCCGTTCTGCTGTGAGTCTAGATTATCGAATGGGACGAAAAACTGATAGTGAATTGTAACGTTCAGGGCCACCTAATGACGATGGATCACTCAAATTGCGTCCCGATTCAATATATCGTCCTCCAGCAGAATTGTTTTAATGGGTCTATTGTTGCCTCGGGCACCTTATGGCCGTTCTGCTGTGAGTCAAAGATTTTCGAATCGGACGAAAAACTGATAGTAAATTGGAACGTTCAGGGCCTCCTAATGACGATGGATCACTCAAATTGCGTCCCGATTCAATACATCGTCCTCCAGCGGACTTGTTTCCATTGGTCTATTGCTGCCTCGGGCACCTAATGGCCGTTCTGCTGTGAGTCAAAGACTTTCGAATCGGACGAAAAACTGATAGTGAATTGTAACATTCAGGGCCACCTAATGACGATGGACCACGCAATTTGCGTCCCGATTCAATACATCGTCCTCCAGCCGAGTTGACTCCATGGGTCTATTGCTGCCTCGGGCACCTTATGGCCGTTCTGCTGTGAATCTAGATTATCGAATGGGACGAAAAACTGGTAGTGAATTGTAACGTTCAGGGCCACCTAATGACGATGGATCACTCAAATTGCGTCCCGATTCAATACATCGTCCTCCAGCCGACTTGTCTCCATGGGTCTATTGCTGCCTCGGGCACCTTATGGCCGTTCTGCTGTGAGTTTAGATTATCGAATGGGACGAAAAACTGATAGTGAATTGTAAAGTTCAGGGCCTCCTAATGACGATGGAACACTAAAATTGCGTCCCGATTCAATACATCGTCCTCCAGCAGACTTGACTTCATGGGTCTATTGCTGCCTCGGGCACCTTATGGCCGTTCTGCTGTGAGTCAAAGATTTTCGAATCGGACGAAAAACTGATAGTGAATTGTAACGTTCAGGGCCACCTAATGACGATGGATCACTCAAATTGCGTCCCGATTCAATACATCGTCCTCCAGCCGAGTTGACTCCATGGGTCTATTGCTGCCTCGGGCACCTTATGGCCGTTCTGCTGTGAATCTAGATTATCGAATGGGACAAAAACTGATAGTGAATTGTAACGTTCAGGGCCACCTAATGACGATGGATCACTCAAATTGCGTCCCGATTCAATACATCGTCCCCAGCCGACTTGTCTCCATGGGTCTATTGCTGCCTCGGGCACCTTATGGCCGTTCTGCTGTGAGTCTATATTATCGAATGGGACGAAAAACTGATAGTGAATTGTAACGTTCAGGGCCACCTAATGACGATGGATCACTCAAATTGCGTCCTGATTCAATACATCGTCCTCCGCAGACTTGACTTCATGGGTCTATTGCTGCCTCAGGCACCTTATGGCCGTTCTGCTGTGACTCAAAGATTTTCGAATCGGACGAAAAACTGATAGTGAATTGTAACTTTCAGGGCCACCTAATTACGATGGATCACTCAAATTGCGTCCCGATTCAATACATCGTCCTCCAGCAGACTTGTCTCCATGGGTCGATTGCTGCCTCGGGCACCTAATATCCGTTCTGCTGTGAGTCAAAGATTTTCGAATCGGACGAAAAACTGATAGTGAATTGTAACATTCAGGGCCACCTAATGACGATGGACCACGCAAATTGCGTCCCGATTCAATACATCGTCCTCCAGCCGAGTTGACTCCATGGGTCTATTGCTGCCTCGGGCACCTTATGGCCGTTCTGCTGTGAATCTAGATTATCGAATGGGACAAAAACTGATAGTGAATTGTAACGTTCAGGGCCACCTAATGACGATGGATCACTCAAATTGCGTCCCGATTCAATACATCGTCCCCAGCCGACTTGTCTCCATGGGTCTATTGCTGCCTCGGGCACCTTATGGCCGTTCTGCTGTGAGTCTAGATTATCGAATGGGACGAAAAACTGATAGTGAATTGTAACGTTCAGGGCCACCTAATGACGATGGATCACTCAAATTGCGTCCTGATTCAATACATCGTCCTCCGCAGACTTGACTTCATGGGTCTATTGCTGCCTCAGGCACCTTATGGCCGTTCTGCTGTGACTCAAAGATTTTCGAATCGGACGAAAAACTGATAGTGAATTGTAACTTTCAGGGCGACCTAATGACGATGGATCACTCAAATTGCGTCCCGATTCAATACATCGTCCTCCAGCAGGCTTGTCTCCATGGGTCGATTGCTGCCTCGGGCACCTTATGGCCGTTCTGCTGTGAGTCAAAGATTTTCGAATCGGACGAAAAACTGATAGTGATTTGTAACATTCAGGGCCACCTAATGACGATGGACCACACAAATTGCGTCCCGATTCAGTACATCGTCCACTAGCCGACTTGACTCCATGGGACTATTGCTGTCTCGGGCACCTTATGGCCGTTCTGCTGTGAGTCTAGATTATACAATGGGATGAAAAACTGATAGTGAATTGTAACGTTCAGGGCCACCTAATGACGATGGATCACTCAAATTGCGTCCCGATTCAATACATCGTCCTCCAGCAGACTTGTCTCCATGGGTCTATTGCTGCCTCGGGCCCTTATGGCAGGCCTGCTGTGACTCAAAGATTTAAGAAACGGACGAAAAACTGATAGTGAATTGTAACGTTCAGGGCCTCCTAATGACGATGGAACACTCAAATTGCGTCCCGATTCAATACATCGTCCTCCAGCAGACTTGTCTCCATGGGTCTATTGCTGCCTCGGGCACCTTATGGCCGTTCTGCTGTGAGTCAAAGATTTTCGAATCGGACGAAAAACTGATAGTGAATTGTAACATTCAGGGCCACCTAATGACGATGGACCACACAAATTGCGTCCCGATTCAGTACATCGTCCTCCAGCCGACCTGACTCCATGGGTCTATTGCTGCCTCAGGCACCTTATGGCCGTTCTGCTGTGAGTCTAGATTATCGAATGGGACGAAAAACTGATAGTGAATTGTAACGTTCAGGGCCACCTAATGACGATGGATCACTCAAATTGCGTCCCGATTCAATATATCGTCCTCCAGCAGAATTGTTTTAATGGGTCTATTGTTGCCTCGGGCACCTTATGGCCGTTCTGCTGTGAGTCAAAGATTTTCGAATCGGACGAAAAACTGATAGTAAATTGGAACGTTCAGGGCCTCCTAATGACGATGGATCACTCAAATTGCGTCCCGATTCAATACATCGTCCTCCAGCGGACTTGTTTCCATTGGTCTATTGCTGCCTCGGGCACCTAATGGCCGTTCTGCTGTGAGTCAAAGACTTTCGAATCGGACGAAAAACTGATAGTGAATTGTAACATTCAGGGCCACCTAATGACGATGGACCACGCAATTTGCGTCCCGATTCAATACATCGTCCTCCAGCCGAGTTGACTCCATGGGTCTATTGCTGCCTCGGGCACCTTATGGCCGTTCTGCTGTGAATCTAGATTATCGAATGGGACGAAAAACTGGTAGTGAATTGTAACGTTCAGGGCCACCTAATGACGATGGATCACTCAAATTGCGTCCCGATTCAATACATCGTCCTCCAGCCGACTTGTCTCCATGGGTCTATTGCTGCCTCGGGCACCTTATGGCCGTTCTGCTGTGAGTCTAGATTATCGAATGGGACGAAAAACTGATAGTGAATTGTAAAGTTCAGGGCCTCCTAATGACGATGGAACACTAAAATTGCGTCCCGATTCAATACATCGTCCTCCAGCAGACTTGACTTCATGGGTCTATTGCTGCCTCGGGCACCTTATGGCCGTTCTGCTGTGAGTCAAAGATTTTCGAATCGGACGAAAAACTGATAGTGAATTGTAACGTTCAGGGCCACCTAATGACGATGGATCACTCAAATTGCGTCCCGATTCAATACATCGTCCTCCAGCCGACTTGACTCCATGGGTCTATTGCTGCCTCGGGCACCTTATGGCCGTTGTGCTGTGAGTCTAGATTATCGAATGGGACAAAAAACTGATAGTGAATTGTAACGTTCAGGGCCTCCTAATGACGATGGATCACTCAAATTGCGTCCCGATTCAATACATCGTCCTCCAGCAGACTTGTCTCCATGGGTCGATTGCTGCCTCGGGCACCTTATGGCCGTTCTGCTGTGAGTCAAAGATTTTCGAATCGGACGAAAAACATAGTGATTTGTAACATTCAGGGCCACCTAATGACGATGGACCACACAAATTGCGTCCCGATTCAGTACATCGTCCACTAGACGACTTGACTCCATGGGACTATTGCTGCCTCGGGCACCTTATGGCCGTTCTGCTGTGAGTCTAGTTTATAGAATGGGATGAAAAACTGATAGTGAATTGTAACGTTCAGGGCCACCTAATGACGATGGATCACTCAAATTGCGTCCCGATTCAATACATCGTCCTCCAGCAGACTTGTCTCCATGGGTCTATTGCTGCCTCGGGCACCTTATGGCAGGCCTGCTGTGACTCAAAGATTTTCGAATCGGACGAAAAACTGATAGTGAATTGTAACGTTCAGGGCCTCCTAATGACGATAGAACACTCAAATTGCGTCCCGATTCAATACATCGTCCTCCAGCAGACTTGTCTCCATGCGTCTATTGCTGCCTCGGGCACCTTATGGCCGTTCTGCTGTGAGTCAAAGATTTTCGAATCGGACGAAAAACTGATAGTGAATTGTAACGTTCAGGGCCACCTAATGACGATGGATCACTCAAATTGCGTCCCGATTCAATACATCGTCCTCCAGCCGATTTGACTCCATGGGTCTATTGCTGCCTCGGGCACCTTATGGCCGTTCTGCTGTGAGTCTAGATTATCGAATGGGACAAAAAACTGATAGTGAATTGTAACGTTCAGGGCCTCCTAATGACGATGGATCACTCAAATTGCGTCCCGATTCAATACATCGTCCTCCAGCAGACTTGTCTCCATGGGTCTATTACTGCCTCGGGCACCTTATGGCCGTTCTGCTGTGAGTCTAGATTATCGAATGGGACGAAAAACTGATAGTGAATTGTAACGTTCAGGGCCTCCTAATGACGATGGAACACACAAATTGCGTCCCGATTCAATACATCGTCCTCCAGCAGACTTGTCTCCATGGGTCTATTGCTGCCTCGGGCACCTTATGGCCGTTCTGCTGTGAGTCAAAGATTTTCGAATCGGACGAAAAACTGAAAGTCAATTGTAACATTCAGGGCCACCTAATGACGATGGACCACACAAATTACGTCCCGATTCAATACATCGTCCTCCTGCAGACTTGTCTCCATGGGTCGATTGCTGCCTCGGGCACCTAATATCCGTTCTGCTGTGAGTCAAAGATTTTCGAATCGGACGAAAAACTGATAGTGAATTGTAACATTCAGGGCCACCTAATGACGATGGACCACGCAAATTGCGTCCCGATTCAATACATCGTCCTCCAGCCGAGTTGACTCCATGGGTCTATTGCTGCCTCGGGCACCTTATGGCCGTTCTGCTGTGAATCTAGATTATCGAATGGGACAAAAACAGATAGTGAATTGTAACGTTCAGGGCCACCTAATGACGATGGATCACTCAAATTGCGTCCCGATTCAATACATCGTCCCCAGCCGACTTGTCTCCATGGGTCTATTGCTGCCTCGGGCACCTTATGGCCGTTCTGCTGTGAGTCTAGATTATCGAATGGGACGAAAAACTGATAGTGAATTGTAACGTTCAGGGCCACCTAATGACGATGGATCACTCAAATTGCGTCCTGATTCAATACATCGTCCTCCGCAGACTTGACTTCATGGGTCTATTGCTGCCTCAGGCACCTTATGGCCGTTCTGCTGTGACTCAAAGATTTTCGAATCGGACGAAAAACTGATAGTGAATTGTAACGTTCAGGGCCACCTAATGACGATGGATCACTCAAATTGCGTCCCGATTCAATACATCGTCCCCAGCCGACTTGTCTCCACGGGTCTATTGCTGCCTCGGGCACCTTATGGCCGTTCTGCTGTGAGTCTAGATTATCGAATGGGACGAAAAACTGATAGTGAATTGTAACGTTCAGGGCCACCTAATGACGATGGATCACTCAAATTGCGTCCTGATTCAATACATCGTCCTCCGCAGACTTGACTTCATGGGTCTATTGCTGCCTCAGGCACCTTATGGACGTTCTGCTGTGACTCAAAGATTTTCGAATCGGACGAAAAACTGATAGTGAATTGTAACTTTCAGGGCCACCTAATGACGATGGATCACTCAAATTGCGTCCCGATTCAATACATCGTCCTCCAGCAGGCTTGTCTCCATGGGTCGATTGCTGCCTCGGGCACCTTATGGCCGTTCTGCTGTGAGTCAAAGATTTTCGAATCGGACGAAAAACTGATAGTGATTTGTAACATTCAGGGCCACCTAATGACGATGGACCACACAAATTGCGTCCCGATTCAGTACATCGTCCACTAGCCGACTTGACTCCATGGGACTATTGCTGTCTCGGGCACCTTATGGCCGTTCTGCTGTGAGTCTAGATTATACAATGGGATGAAAAACTGATAGTGAATTGTAACGTTCAGGTCCACCTAATGACGATGGATCACTCAAATTGCGTCCCGATTCAATACATCGTCCTCCAGCAGACTTGTCTCCATGGGTCTATTGCTGCCTCGGGCCCTTATGGCAGGCCTGCTGTGACTCAAAGATTTACGAATCGGACGAAAAACTGATAGTGAATTGTAACGTTCAGGGCCTCCTAATGACGATGGAACACTCAAATTGCGTCCCGATTCAATACATCGTCCTCCAGCAGACTTGACTTCATGGGTCTATTGCTGCCTCGGGCACCTTATGGCCGTTCTGCTGTGAGTCAAAGATTTTCGAATCGGACGAAAAACTGATAGTGAATTGTAACGTTCAGGGCCACCTAATGACGATGGATCACTCAAATTGCGTCCCGATTCAATACATCGTCCTCCAGCCGACTTGACTCCATGGGTCTATTGCTGCCTCGGGCACCTTATGGCCGTTTTGCTGTGGGTCTAGATTATCGAATGGGACAAAAAACTGATAGTGAATTGTAACGTTCAGGGCCTCCTAATGACGATGGATCACTCAAATTGCGTCCCGATTCAATACATCGTCCTCCAGCAGACTTGTCTCCATGGGTCGATTGCTGCCTCGGGCACCTTATGGCCGTTCTGCTGTGAGTCAAAGACTTTCGAATCGGACGAAAAACTGATAGTGAATTGTAACATTCAGGGCCACCTAATGACGATGGACCACGCAATTTGCGTCCCGATTCAATACATCGTCCTCCAGCCGAGTTGACTCCATGGGTCTATTGCTGCCTCGGGCACCTTATGGCCGTTCTGCTGTGAATCTAGATTATCGAATGGGACGAAAAACTGGTAGTGAATTGTAACGTTCAGGGCCACCTAATGACGATGGATCACTCAAATTACGTCCCGATTCAATACATCGTCCTCCAGCCGACTTGTCTCCATGGGTCTATTGCTGCCTCGGGCACCTTATGGCCGTTCTGCTGTGAGTCTAGATTATCGAATGGGACGAAAAACTGATAGTGAATTGTAAAGTTCAGGGCCTCCTAATGACGATGGAACACTAAAATTGCGTCCCGATTCAATACATCGTCCTCCAGCAGACTTGACTTCATGGGTCTATTGCTGCCTCGGGCACCTTATGGCCGTTCTGCTGTGAGTCAAAGATTTTCGAATCGGACGAAAAACTGATAGTGAATTGTAACGTTCAGGGCCACCTAATGACGATGGATCACTCAAATTGCGTCCCGATTCAATACATCGTCCTCCAGCCGACTTGACTCCATGGGTCTATTGCTGCCTCGGGCACCTTATGGCCGTTTTGCTGTGGGTCTAGATTATCGAATGGGACAAAAAACTGATAGTGAATTGTAACGTTCAGGGCCTCCTAATGACGATGGATCACTCAAATTGCGTCCCGATTCAATACATCGTCCTCCAGCAGACTTGTCTCCATGGGTCGATTGCTGCCTCGGGCACCTTATGGCCGTTCTGCTGTGAGTCAAAGATTTTCGAATCGGACGAAAAACATAGTGATTTGTAACATTCAGGGCCACCTAATGACGATGGACCACACAAATTGCGTCCCGACTCAGTACATCGTCCACTAGCCGACTTGACTCCATGGGACTATTGCTGCCTCGGGCACCTTATGGCCGTTCTGCTGTGAGTCTAGGTTATAGAATGGGATGAAAAACTGATAGTGAATTGTAACGTTCAGGGCCACCTAATGACGATGGATCACTCAAATTGCGTCCCGATTCAATACATCGTCCTCCAGCAGACTTGTCTCCATGGGTCTATTGCTGCCTCGGGCACCTTATGGCAGGCCTGCTGTGACTCAAAGATTTTCGAATCGGACGAAAAACTGATAGTGAATTGTAACGTTCAGGGCCTCCTAATGACGATAGAACACTCAAATTGCGTCCCGATTCAATACATCGTCCTCCAGCAGACTTGTCTCCATGCGTCTATTGCTGCCTCGGGCACCTTATGGCCGTTCTGCTGTGAGTCAAAGATTTTCGAATCGGACGAAAAACTGATAGTGAATTGTAACGTTCAGGGCCACCTAATGACGATGGATCACTCAAATTGCGTCCCGATTCAATACATCGTCCTCCAGCCGATTTGACTCCATGGGTCTATTGCTGCCTCGGGCACCTTATGGCCGTTCTGCTGTGAGTCTAGATTATAGAATGGGACAAAAAACTGATAGTGAATTGTAACGTTCAGGGCCTCCTAATGACGATGGATCACTCAAATTGCGTCCCGATTCAATACATCGTCCTCCAGCAGACTTGTCTCCATGGGACTATTACTGCCTCGGGCACCTTATGGCCGTTCTGCTGTGAGTCTAGATTATCGAATGGGACGAAAAACTGATAGTGAATTGTAACGTTCAGGGCCTCCTAATGACGATGGAACACACAAATTGCGTCCCGATTCAATACATCGTCCTCCAGCAGACTTGTCTCCATGGGTCTATTGCTGCCTCGGGCACCTTATGGCCGTTCTGCTGTGAGTCAAAGATTTTCGAATCGGACGAAAAACTGAAAGTCAATTGTAAATTTCAGGGCCACCTAATGACGATGGACCACACAAATTACGTCCCGATTCAATACATCGTCCTCCAGCAGACTTGTCTCCATGGGTCGATTGCTGCCTCGGGCACCTAATATCCGTTCTGCTGTGAGTCAAAGATTTTCGAATCGGACGAAAAACTGATAGTGAATTGTAACATTCAGGGCCACCTAATGACGATGGACCACGCAAATTGCGTCCCGATTCAATACATCGTCCTCCAGCCGAGTTGACTCCATGGGTCTATTGCTGCCTCGGGCACCTTATGGCCGTTCTGCTGTGAATCTAGATTATCAAATGGGACAAAAACTGATAGTGAATTGTAACGTTCAGGGCCACCTAATGACGATGGATCACTCAAATTGCGTCCCGATTCAATACATCGTCCCCAGCCGACTTGTCTCCATGGGTCTATTGCTGCCTCGGGCACCTTATGGCCGTTCTGCTGTGAGTCTAGATTATCGAATGGGACGAAAAACTGATAGTGAATTGTAACGTTCAGGGCCACCTAATGACGATGGACCACACAAATTACGTCCCGATTCAATACATCGTCCTCCAGCAGACTTGTCTCCATGGGTCGATTGCTGCCTCGGGCACCTAATATCCGTTCTGCTGTGAGTCAAAGATTTTCGAATCGGACGAAAAACTGATAGTGAATTGTAACATTCAGGGCCACCTAATGACGATGGACCACGCAAATTGCGTCCCGATTCAATACATCGTCCTCCAGCAGACTTGTCTCCATGGGTCGATTGCTGCCTCGGGCACCTAATATCCGTTCTGCTGTGAGTCAAAGATTTTCGAATCGGACGAAAAACTGATAGTGAATTGTAACAATCAGGGCCACCTAATGACGATGGACCACGCAAATTGCGTCCCGATTCAATACATCGTCATCCAGCCGAGTTGACTCCATGGGTCTATTGCTGCCTCGGGCACCTTATGGCCGTTCTGCTGTGAATCTAGATTATCGAATGGGACAAAAACTGATAGTGAATTGTAACGTTCAGGGCCACCTAATGACGATGGATCACTCAAATTGCGTCCCGATTCAATACATCGTCCCCAGCCGACTTGTCTCCATGGGTCTATTGCTGCCTCGGGCACCTTATGGCCGTTCTGCTGTGAGTCTAGATTATCGAATGGGACGAAAGACTGATAGTGAATTGTAACGTTCAGGGCCACCTAATGACGATGGATCACTCAAATTGCGTCCTGATTCAATACATCGTCCTCCGCAGACTTGACTTCATGGGTCTATTGCTGCCTCAGGCACCTTATGGACGTTCTGCTGTGACTCAAAGATTTTCGAATCGGACGAAAAACTGATAGTGAATTGTAACTTTCAGGGCCACCTAATGACGATGGATCACTCAAATTGCGTCCCGATTCAATACATCGTCCTCCAGCAGGCTTGTCTCCATGGGTCGATTGCTGCCTCGGGCACCTTATGGCCGTTCTGCTGTGAGTCAAAGATTTTCGAATCGGACGAAAAACTGATAGTGATTTGTAACATTCAGGGCCACCTAATGACGATGGACCACACAAATTGCGTCCCGATTCAGTACATCGTCCACTAGCCGACTTGACTCCATGGGACTATTGCTGTCTCGGGCACCTTATGGCCGTTCTGCTGTGAGTCTAGATTATACAATGGGATGAAAAACTGATAGTGAATTGTAACGTTCAGGGCCACCTAATGACGATGGATCACTCAAATTGCGTCCCGATTCAATACATCGTCCTCCAGCAGACTTGTCTCCATGGGTCTATTGCTGCCTCGGGCCCTTATGGCAGGCCTGCTGTGACTCAAAGATTTACGAATCGGACGAAAAACTGATAGTGAATTGTAACGTTCAGGGCCTCCTAATGACGATGGAACACTCAAATTGCGTCCCGATTCAATACATCGTCCTCCAGCAGACTTGTCTCCATGGGTCTATTGCTGCCTCGGGCACCTTATGGCCGTTCTGCTGTGAGTCAAAGATTTTCGAATCGGACGAAAAACTGATAGTGAATTGTAACATTCAGGGCCACCTAATGACGATGGACCACACAAATTGCGTCCCGATTCAGTACATCGTCCTCCAGCCGACCTGACTCCATGGGTCTATTGCTGCCTCAGGCACCTTATGGCCGTTCTGCTGTGAGTCTAGATTATCGAATGGGACGAAAAACTGATAGTGAATTGTAACGTTCAGGGCCACCTAATGACGATGGATCACTCAAATTGCGTCCCGATTCAATATATCGTCCTCCAGCAGAATTGTTTCCATGGGTCTATTGTCGCCTCGGGCACCTTATGGCCGTTCTGCTGTGAGTCAAAGATTTTCGAATCGGACGAAAAACTGATAGTAAATTGGAACGTTCAGGGCCTCCTAATGACGATGGATCACTCAAATTGCGTCCCGATTCAATACATCGTCCTCCAGCGGACTTGTTTCCATTGGTCTATTGCTGCCTCGGGCACCTAATGGCCGTTCTGCTGTGAGTCAAAGACTTTCGAATCGGACGAAAAACTGATAGTGAATTGTAACATTCAGGGCCACCTAATGACGATGGACCACGCAATTTGCGTCCCGATTCAATACATCGTCCTCCAGCCGAGTTGACTCCATGGGTCTATTGCTGCCTCGGGCACCTTATGGCCGTTCTGCTGTGAATCTAGATTATCGAATGGGACGAAAAACTGGTAGTGAATTGTAACGTTCAGGGCCACCTAATGACGATGGATCACTCAAATTGCGTCCCGATTCAATACATCGTCCTCCAGCCGACTTGTCTCCATGGGTCTATTGCTGCCTCGGGCACCTTATGGCCGTTCTGCTGTGAGTTTAGATTATCGAATGGGACGAAAAACTGATAGTGAATTATAAAGTTCGGGGCCTCCTAATGACGATGGAACACTAAAATTGCGTCCCGATTCAATACATCGTCCTCCAGCAGACTTGACTTCATGGGTCTATTGCTGCCTCGGGCAACTTATGGCCGTTCTGCTGTGAGTCAAAGATTTTCGAATCGGACGAAAAACTGATAGTGAATTGTAACGTTCAGGGCCTCCTAATGACGATAGAACACTCAAATTGCGTCCCGATTCAATACATCGTCCTCCAGCAGACTTGTCTCCATGCGTCTATTGCTGCCTCGGGCACCTTATGGCCGTTCTGCTGTGAGTCAAAGATTTTCGAATCGGACGAAAAACTGATAGTGAATTGTAACGTTCAGGGCCACCTAATGACGATGGATCACTCAAATTGCGTCCCGATTCAATACATCGTCCTCCAGCCGATTTGACTCCATGGGTCTATTGCTGCCTCGGGCACCTTATGGCCGTTCTGCTGTGAGTCTAGATTATCGAATGGGACAAAAAACTGATAGTGAATTGTAACGTTCAGGGCCTCCTAATGACGATGGATCACTCAAATTGCGTCCCGATTCAATACATCGTCCTCCAGCAGACTTGTCTCCATGGGTCTATTACTGCCTCGGGCACCTTATGGCCGTTCTGCTGTGAGTCTAGATTATCGAATGGGACGAAAAACTGATAGTGAATTGTAACGTTCAGGGCCTCCTAATGACGATGGAACACACAAATTGCGTCCCGATTCAATACATCGTCCTCCAGCAGACTTGTCTCCATGGGTCTATTGCTGCCTCGGGCACCTTATGGCCGTTCTGCTGTGAGTCAAAGATTTTCGAATCGGACGAAAAACTGAAAGTCAATTGTAACATTCAGGGCCACCTAATGACGATGGATCACTCAAATTGCGTCCCGATTCAATACATCGTCCCCAGCCGACTTGTCTCCATGGGTCTATTGCTGCCTCGGGCACCTTATGGCCGTTCTGCTGTGAGTCTATATTATCGAATGGGACGAAAAACTGATAGTGAATTGTAACGTTCAGGGCCTCCTAATGACGATAGAACACTCAAATTGCGTCCCGATTCAATACATCGTCCTCCAGCAGACTTGTCTCCATGCGTCTATTGCTGCCTCGGGCACCTTATGGCCGTTCTGCTGTGAGTCAAAGATTTTCGAATCGGACGAAAAACTGATAGTGAATTGTAACGTTCAGGGCCACCTAATGACGATGGATCACTCAAATTGCGTCCCGATTTAATACATCGTCCTCCAGCAGATTTGACTCCATGGGTCTATTGCTGCCTCGGGCACCTTATGGCCGTTCTGCTGTGAGTCTAGATTATCGAATGGGACAAAAAACTGATAGTGAATTGTAACGTTCAGGGCCTCCTAATGACGATGGATCACTCAAATTGCGTCCCGATTCAATACATCGTCCTCCAGCAGACTTGTCTCCATGGGTCTATTACTGCCTCGGGCACCTTATGGCCGTTCTGCTGTGAGTCTAGATTATCGAATGGGACGAAAAACTGATAGTGAATTGTAACGTTCAGGGCCTCCTAATGACGATGGAACACGCAATGTGCGTCCCGATTCAATACATCGTCCTCCAGCCGAGTTGACTCCATGGGTCTATTGCTGCCTCGGGCACCTTATGGCCGTTCTGCTGTGAATCTAGATTATCGAATGGGACGAAAAACTGGTAGTGAATTGTAACGTTCAGGGCCACCTAATGACGATGGATCACTCAAATTGCGTCCCGATTCAATACATCGTCCTCCAGCCGAACTTGTCTCCATGGGTCTATTGCTGCCTCGGGCACCTTATGGCCGTTCTGCTGTGAGTCTAGATTATCGAATGGGACGAAAAACTGATAGTGAATTGTAAAGTTCAGGGCCTCCTAATGACGATGGAACACTAAAATTGCGTCCCGATTCAATACATCGTCCTCCAGCAGACTTGACTTCATGGGTCTATTGCTGCCTCGGGCACCTTATGGCCGTTCTGCTGTGAGTCAAAGATTTTCGAATCGGACAAAAAACTGATAGTGAATTGTAACGTTCAGGGCCACCTAATGACGATGGATCACTCAAATTGCGTCCCGATTCAATACATCGTCCTCCAGCCGATTTGACTCCATGGGTCTATTGCTGCCTCGGGCACCTTATGGCCGTTCTGCTGTGAGTCTAGATTATCGAATGGGACAAAAAACTGATAGTGAATTGTAACGTTCAGGGCCTCCTAATGACGATGGATCACTCAAATTGCGTCCCGATTCAATACATCGTCCTCCAGCAGACTTGTCTCCATGGGTCGATTGCTGCCTCGGGCACCTTATGGCCGTTCTGCTGTGAGTCAAAGATTTTCGAATCGGACGAAAAACATAGTGATTTGTAACATTCAGGGCCACCTAATGACGATGGACCACACAAATTGCGTCCCGATTCAGTACATCGTCCACTAGACGACTTGACTCCATGGGACTATTGCTGCCTCGGGCACCTTATGGCCGTTCTGCTGTGAGTCTAGATTATAGAATGGGATGAAAAACTGATAGTGAATTGTAACGTTCAGGGCCACCTAATGACGATGGATCCCTCAAATTGCGTCCCGATTCAATACATCGTCCTCCAGCAGACTTGTCTCCATGGGTCTATTACTGCCTCGGGCACCTTATGGCCGTTCTGCTGTGAGTCTAGATTATCGAATGGGACGAAAAACTGATAGTGAATTGTAACGTTCAGGGCCTCCTAATGACGATGGAACACACAAATTGCGTCCCGATTCAATACATCGTCCTCCAGCAGACTTGTCTCCATGGGTCTATTGCTGCCTCGGGCACCTTATGGCCGTTCTGCTGTGAGTCAAAGATTTTCGAATCGGACGAAAAACTGAAAGTCAATTGTAACATTCAGGGCCACCTAATGACGATGGACCACACAAATTACGTCCCGATTCAATACATCGTCCTCCAGCAGACTTGTCTCCATGGGTCGATTGCTGCCTCGGGCACCTAATATCCGTTCTGCTGTGAGTCAAAGATTTTCGAATCGGACGAAAAACTGATAGTGAATTGTAACATTCAGGGCCACCTAATGACGATGGACCACGCAAATTGCGTCCCGATTCAATACATCGTCCTCCAGCCGAGTTGACTCCATGGGTCTATTGCTGCCTCGGGCACCTTATGGCCGTTCTGCTGTGAATCTAGATTATCGAATGGGACAAAAACTGATAGTGAATTGTAACGTTCAGGGCCACCTAATGACGATGGATCACTCAAATTGCGTCCCGATACAATACATCGTCCCCAGCCGACTTGTCTCCATGGGTCTATTGCTGCCTCGGGCACCTTATGGCCGTTCTGCTGTGAGTCTATATTATCGAATGGGACGAAAAACTGATAGTGAATTGTAACGTTCAGGGCCACCTAATGACGATGGATCACTCAAATTGCGTCCTGATTCAATACATCGTCCTCCGCAGACTTGACTTCATGGGTCTATTGCTGCCTCAGGCACCTTATGGCCGTTCTGCTGTGACTCAAAGATTTTCGAATCGGACGAAAAACTGATAGTGAATTGTAACTTTCAGGGCCACCTAATTACGATGGATCACTCAAATTGCGTCCCGATTCAATACATCGTCCTCCAGCAGGCTTGTCTCCATGGGTCGATTGCTGCCTCGGGCACCTTATGGCCGTTCTGCTGTGAGTCTAGATTATCGAATGGGACAAAAACTGATAGTGAATTGTAACGTTCAGGGCCACCTAATGACGATGGATCACTCAAATTGCGTCCCGATTCAATACATCGTCCCCAGCCGACTTGTCTCCACGGGTCTATTGCTGCCTCGGGCACCTTATGGCCGTTCTGCTGTGAGTCTAGATTATCGAATGGGACGAAAAACTGATAGTGAATTGTAACGTTCAGGGCCACCTAATGACGATGGATCACTCAAATTGCGTCCTGATTCAATACATCGTCCTCCGCAGACTTGACTTCATGGGTCTATTGCTGCCTCAGGCACCTTATGGACGTTCTGCTGTGACTCAAAGATTTTCGAATCGGACGAAAAACTGATAGTGAATTGTAACTTTCAGGGCCACCTAATGACGATGGATCACTCAAATTGCGTCCCGATTCAATACATCGTCCTCCAGCAGGCTTGTCTCCATGGGTCGATTGCTGCCTCGGGCACCTTATGGCCGTTCTGCTGTGAGTCAAAGATTTTCGAATCGGACGAAAAACTGATAGTGATTTGTAACATTCAGGGCCACCTAATGACGATGGACCACACAAATTGCGTCCCGATTCAGTACATCGTCCACTAGCCGACTTGACTCCATGGGACTATTGCTGTCTCGGGCACCTTGTGGCCGTTCTGCTGTGAGTCTAGATTATACAATGGGATGAAAAACTGATAGTGAATTGTAACGTTCAGGGCCACCTAATGACGATGGATCACTCAAATTGCGTCCCGATTCAATACATCGTCCTCCAGCAGACTTGTCTCCATGGGTCTATTGCTGCCTCGGGCCCTTATGGCAGGCCTGCTGTCACTCAAAGATTTACGAATCGGACGAAAAACTGATAGTGAATTGTAACGTTCAGGGCCTCCTAATGACGATGGAACACTCAAATTGCGTCCCGATTCAATACATCGTCCTCCAGCAGACTTGTCTCCATGGGTCTATTGCTGCCTCGGGCACCTTATGGCCGTTCTGCTGTGAGTCAAAGATTTTCGAATCGGACGAAAAACTGATAGTGAATAGTAACATTCAGGGCCACCTAATGACGATGGACCACACAAATTGCGTCCCGATTCAGTACATCGTCCTCCAGCCGACCTGACTCCATGGGTCGATTGCTGCCTCAGGCACCTTATGGCCGTTCTGCTGTGAGTCTAGATTATCGAATGGGACGAAAAAGTGATAGTGAATTGTAACGTTCAGGGCCACCTAATGACGATGGATCACTCAAATTGCGTCCCGATTCAATATATCGTCCTCCAGCAGACTTGTTTCCATGGGTCTATTGTTGCCTCGGGCACCTTATGGCCGTTCTGCTGTGAGTCAAAGATTTTCGAATCGGACGAAAAACTGATAGTAAATTGGAACGTTCAGGGCCTCCTAATGACGATGGATCACTCAAATTGCGTCCCGATTCAATACATCGTCCTCCAGCGGACTTGTTTCCATTGGTCTATTGCTGCCTCGGGCACCTAATGGCCGTTCTGCTGTGAGTCAAAGACTTTCGAATCGGACGAAAAACTGATAGTGAATTGTAACATTCAGGGCCACCTAATGACGACGGACCACGCAATTTGCGTCCCGATTCAATACATCGTCCTCCAGCCGAGTTGACTCCATGGGTCTATTGCTGCCTCGGGCACCTTATGGCCGTTCTGCTGTGAATCTAGATTATCGAATGGGACGAAAAACTGGTAGTGAATTGTAACGTTCAGGGCCACCTAATGACGATGGATCACTCAAATTGCGTCCCGATTCAATACATCGTCCTCCAGCCGACTTGTCTCCATGGGTCTATTGCTGCCTCGGGCACCTTATGGCCGTTCTGCTGTGAGTCTAGATTATCGAATGGGACGAAAAACTGATAGTGAATTGTAAAGTTCAGGGCCTCCTAATGACGATGGAACACTAAAATTGCGTCCCGATTCAATACATCGTCCTCCAGCAGACTTGACTTCATGGGTCTATTGCTGCCTCGGGCACCTTATGGCCGTTCTGCTGTGAGTCAAAGATTTTCGAATCGGACGAAAAACTGATAGTGAATTGTAACGTTCAGGGCCACCTAATGACGATGGATCACTCAAATTGCGTCCCGATTCAATACATCGTCCTCCAGCCGACTTGACTCCATGGGTCTATTGCTGCCTCGGGCACCATATGGCCGTTCTGCTGTGAGTCTAGATTATCGAATGGGACAAAAAACTGATAGCGAATTGTAACGTTCAGGGCCTCCTAATGACGATGGATCACTCAAATTGCGTCCCGATTCAATACATCGTCCTCCAGCAGACTTGTCTCCATGGGTCGATTGCTGCCTCGGGCACCTTATGGCCGTTCTGCTGTGAGTCAAAGATTTTCGAATCGGACGAAAAACATAGTGATTTGTAACATTCAGGGCCACCTAATGACGATGGACCACACAAATTGCGTCCCGATTCAGTACATCGTCCACTAGCCGACTTGACTCCATGGGACTATTGCTGCCTCGGGCACCTTATGGCCGTTCTGCTGTGAGTCTAGATTATAGAATGGGATGAAAAACTGATAGTGAATTGTAACGTTCAGGGCCACCTAATGACGATGGATCACTCAAATTGCGTCCCGATTCAATACATCGTCCTCCAGCAGACTTGTCTCCATGGGTCTATTGCTGCCTCGGGCACCTTATGGCAGGCCTGCTGTGACTCAAAGATTTTCGAATCGGACGAAAAACTGATAGTGAATTGTAACGTTCAGGGCCTCCTAATGACGATAGAACACTCAAATTGCGTCCCGATTCAATACATCGTCCTCCAGCAGACTTGTCTCCATGCGTCTATTGCTGCCTCGGGCACCTTATGGCCGTTCTGCTGTGAGTCAAAGATTTTCGAATCGGACGAAAAACTGATAGTGAATTGTAACGTTCAGGGCCACCTAATGACGATGGATCACTCAAATTGCGTCCCGATTCAATATATCGTCCTCCAGCCGATTTGACTCCATGGGTCTATTGCTGCCTCGGGCACCTTATGGCCGTTCTGCTGTGAGTCTAGATTATCGAATGGGACAAAAAACTGATAGTGAATTGTAACGATCAGGGCCTCATAATGACGATGGATCACTCAAATTGCGTCCCGATTCAATACATCGTCCTCCAGCAGACTTGTCTCCATGGGTCTATTACTGCCTCGGGCACCTTATGGCCGTTCTGCTGTGAGTCTAGATTATCGAATGGGACGAAAAACTGATAGTGAATTGTAACGTTCAGGGCCTCCTAATGACGATGGAACACACAAATTGCGTCCCGATTCAATACATCGTCCTCCAGCAGACTTGTCTCCATGGGTCTATTGCTGCCTCGGGCACCTTATGGCCGTTCTGCTGTGAGTCAAAGATTTTCGAATCGGACGAAAAACTGAAAGTCAATTGTAACATTCAGGGCCACCTAATGACGATGGACCACACAAATTACGTCCCGATTCAATACATCGTCCTCCAGCAGACTTGTCTCCATGGGTCGATTGCTGCCTCGGGCACCTAATATCCGTTCTGCTGTGAGTCAAAGATTTTCGAATCCGACGAAAAACTGATAGTGAATTGTAACATTCAGGGCCACCTAATGACGATGGACCACGCAAATTGCGTCCCGATTCAATACATCGTCCTCCAGCCGAGTTGACTCCATGGGTCTATTGCTGCCTCGGGCACCTTATGGCCGTTCTGCTGTGAATCTAGATTATCGAATGGGACAAAAACTGATAGTGAATTGTAACGTTCAGGGCCACCTAATGACGATGGATCACTCAAATTGCGTCCCGATTCAATACATCGTCCCCAGCCGACTTGTCTCCATGGGTCTATTGCTGCCTCGGGCACCTTATGGACGTTCTGCTGTGACTCAAAGATTTTCGAATCGGACGAAAAACTGATAGTGAATTGTAACTTTCAGGGCCACCTAATGACGATGGATCACTCAAATTGCGTCCCGATTCAGTACATCGTCCTCCAGCAGGCTTGTCTCCATGGGTCGATTGCTGCCTCGGGCACCTTATGGCCGTTCTGCTGTGAGTCAAAGATTTTCGAATCGGACGAAAAACTGATAGTGATTTGTAACATTCAGGGCCACCTAATGACGATGGACCACACAAATTGCGTCCCGATTCAGTACATCGTCCACTAGCCGACTTGACTCCATGGGACTATTGCTGTCTCGGGCACCTTGTGGCCGTTCTGCTGTGAGTCTAGATTATACAATGGGATGAAAAACTGATAGTGAATTGTAACGATCAGGGCCACCTAATGACGATGGATCACTCAAATTGCGTCCCGATTCAATATATCGTCCTCCAGCAGACTTGTTTCCATGGGTCTATTGTTGCCTCGGGCACCTTATGGCCGTTCTGCTGTGAGTCTAGATTATCGAATGGGACGAAAAACTGATAGTGAATTGTAACGTTCAGGGCCTCCTAATGACGAAGGAACACACAAATTGCGTCCCGATTCAATACATCGTCCTCCAGCAGACTTGTCTCCATGGGTCTATTGCTGCCTCGGGCACCTTATGGCCGTTCTGCTGTGAGTCAAAGATTTTCGAATCGGACGAAAAACTGAAAGTCAATTGTAACATTCAGGGCCACCTAATGACGATGGACCACACAAATTACGTCCCGATTCAATACATCGTCCTCCAGCAGACTTGTCTCCATGGGTCGATTGCTGCCTCGGGCACCTAATATCCGTTCTGCTGTGAGTCAAAGATTTTCGAATCGGACGAAAAACTGATAGTGAATTGTAACATTCAGGGCCACCTAATGACGATGGACCACGCAAATTGCGTCCCGATTCAATACATCGTCCTCCAGCCGAGTTGACTCCATGGGTCTATTGCTGCCTCGGGCACCTTATGGCCGTTCTGCTGTGAATCTAGATTATCGAATGGGACAAAAACTGATAGTGAATTGTAACGTTCAGGGCCACCTAATGACGATGGATCACTCAAATTGCGTCCCGATTCAATACATCGTCCCCAGCCGACTTGTCTCCATGGGTCTATTGCTGCCTCGGGCACCTTATGGCCGTTCTGCTGTGAGTCTATATTATCGAATGGGACGAAAAACTGATATGAATTGTAACGTTCAGGGCCACCTAATGACGATGGATCACTCAAATTGCGTCCTGATTCAATACATCGTCCTCCGCAGACTTGACTTCCAGGGTCTATTGCTGCCTCAGGCACCTTATGGCCGTTCTGCTGTGACTCAAAGATTTTCGAATCGGACGAAAAACTGATAGTGAATTGTAACTTTCAGGGCCACCTAATTACGATGGATCACTCAAATTGCGTCCCGATTCAATACATCGTCCTCCAGCAGGCTTGTCTCCATGGGTCGATTGCTGCCTCGGGCACCTTATGGCCGTTCTGCTGTGAGTCAAAGATTTTCGAATCGGACGAAAAACTGATAGTGATTTGTAACATTCAGGGCCACCTAATGACGATGGACCACACAAATTGCGTCCCGATTCAGTACATCGTCCACTAGCCGACTTGACTCAATGGGACTATTGCTGTCTCGGGCACCTTATGGCCGTTCTGCTGTGAGTCTAGATTATACAATGGGATGAAAAACTGATAGTGAATTGTAACGTTCAGGGCCACCTAATGACGATGGATCACTCAAATTGCGTCCCGATTCAATACATCGTCCTCCAGCAGACTTGTCTCCATGGGTCTATTGCTGCCTCGGGCCCTTATGGCAGGCCTGCTGTGACTCAAAGATTTTCGAATCGGACGAAAAACTGATAGTGAATTGTAACGTTCAGGGCCTCCTAATGACGATGGAACACTCAAATTGCGTCCCGATTCAATACATCGTCCTCCAGCAGACTTGTCTCCATGGGTCTATTGCTGCCTCGGGCACCTTATGGCCGTTCTGCTGTGAGTCAAAGATTTTCGAATCGGACGAAAAACTGATAGTGAATTGTAACATTCAGGGCCACCTAATGACGATGGACCACGCAATTTGCGTCCCGATTCAATACATCGTCCTCCAGCCGAGTTGACTCCATGGGTCTATTGCTGCCTCGGGCACCTTATGGCCGTTCTGCTGTGAATCTAGATTATCGAATGGGACGAAAAACTGGTAGTGAATTGTAACGTTCAGAGCCACCTAATGACGATGGATCACTCAAATTGCGTCCCGATTCAATACATCGTCCTCCAGCCGACTGGTCTCCATGGGTCTATTGCTGCCTCGGGCACCTTATGGCCGTTCTGCTGTGAGTCTAGATTATCGAATGGGACGAAAAACTGATAGTGAATTGTAACGTTCAGGGCCTCCTAATGACGATGGAACACTAAAATTGCGTCCCGATTCAATACATCGTCCTCCAGCAGACTTGACTTCATGGGTCTATTGCTGCCTCGGGCACCTTATGGCCGTTCTGCTGTGAGTCAAAGATTTTCGAATCGGACGAAAAACTGATAGTGAATTGTAACGTTCAGGGCCACCTAATGACGATGGATCACTCAAATTGCGTCCCGATTCAATACATCGTCCTCCAGCCGACTTGACTCCATGGGTCTATTGCTGCCTCGGGCACCTTATGGCCGTTCTGCTGTGAGTCTAGATTATCGAATGGGACAAAAAACTGATAGTGAATTGTAACGTTCAGGGCCTCCTAATGACGATGGATCACTCAAATTGCATCCCGATTCAATACATCGTCCTCCAGCAGGATTGTCTCCATGGGTCGATTGCTGCCTCGGGCACCTTATGGCCGTTCTGCTGTGAGTCAAAGATTTTCGAATCGGACGAAAAACATAGTGATTTGTAACATTCAGGGCCACCTAATGACGATGGACCACACAAATTGCGTCCCGATTCAGTACATCGTCCACTAGCCGACTTGACTCCATGGGACTATTGCTGCCTCGGGCACCTTATGGCCGTTCTGCTGTGAGTCTAGATTATAGAATGGGATGAAAAACTGATAGTGAATTGTAACGTTCAGGGCCACCTAATGACGATGGATCACTCAAATTGCGTCCCGATTCAATACATCGTCCTCCAGCTGACTTGTCTCCATGGGTCTATTGCTGCCTCGGGCAGCTTATGGCAGGCCTGCTGTGACTCAAAGATTTTCGAATCGGACGAAAAACTGATAGTGAATTGTAACGTTCAGGGCCACCTAATGACGATGGACCACACAAATTGCGTCCCGATTCAGTACATCGTCCACTAGACGACTTGACTCCATGGGACTATTGCTGCCTCGGGCACCTTATGGCCGTTCTGCTGTGAGTCTAGATTATAGAATGGGATGAAAAACTGATAGTGAATTGTAACGTTCAGGGCCACCTAATGACGATGGATCACTCAAATTGCGTCCCGATTCAATACATCGTCCTCCAGCAGACTTGTCTCCATGGGTCTATTGCTGCCTCGGGCACCTTATGGCAGGCCTGCTGTGACTCAAAGATTTTCGAATCGGACGAAAAACTGATAGTGAATTGTAACGTTCAGGGCCTCCTAATGACGATAGAACACTCAAATTGCGTCCCGATTCAATACATCGTCCTCCAGCAGACTTGTCTCCATGCGTCTATTGCTGCCTCGGGCACCTTATGGCCGTTCTGCTGTGAGTCAAAGATTTTCGAATCGGACGAAAAACATAGTGATTTGTAACATTCAGGGCCACCTAATGACGATGGACCACACAAATTGCGTCCCGATTCAGTACATCGTCCACTAGCCGACTTGACTCCATGGGACTATTGCTGCCTCGGGCACCTTATGGCCGTTCTGCTGTGAGTCTAGATTATAGAATGGGATGAAAAACTGATAGTGAATTGTAACGTTCAGGGCCACCTAATGACGATGGATCACTCAAATTGCGTCCCGATTCAATACATCGTCCTCCAGCAGACTTGTCTCCATGGGTCTATTGCTGCCTCGGGCACCTTATGGCAGGCCTGCTGTGACTCAAAGATTTTCGAATCGGACGAAAAACTGATAGTGAATTGTAACGTTCAGGGCCTCCTAATGACGATAGAACACTCAAATTGCGTCCCGATTCAATACATCGTCCTCCAGCAGACTTGTCTCCATGCGTCTATTGCTGCCTCGGGCACCTTATGGCCGTTCTGCTGTGAGTCAAAGATTTTCGAATCGGACGAAAAACTGATAGTGAATTGTAACGTTCAGGGCCACCTAATGACGATGGATCACTCAAATTGCGTCCCGATTCAATACATCGTCCTCCAGCCGATTTGACTCCATGGGTCTATTGCTGCCTCGGGCACCTTATGGCCGTTCTGCTGTGAGTCTAGATTATCGAATGGGACAAAAAACTGATAGTGAATTGTAACGTTCAGGGCCTCCTAATGACGATGGATCACTCAAATTGCGTCCCGATTCAATACATCGTCCTCCAGCAGACTTGTCTCCATGGGTCTATTACTGCCTCGGGCACCTTATGGCCGTTCTGCTGTGAGTCTAGATTATCGAATGGGACGAAAAACTGATAGTGAATTGTAACGTTCAGGGCCTCCTAATGACGATGGAACACACAAATTGCGTCCCGATTCAATACATCGTCCTCCAGCAGACTTGTCTCCATGGGTCTATTGCTGCCTCGGGCACCTTATGGCCGTTCTGCTGTGAGTCAAAGATTTTCGAATCGGACGAAAAACTGAAAGTCAATTGTAACATTCAGGGCCACCTAATGACGATGGACCACACAAATTACGTCCCGATTCAATACATCGTCCTCCAGCAGACTTGTCTCCATGGGTCGATTGCTGCCTCGGGCACCTAATATCCGTTCTGCTGTGAGTCAAAGATTTTCGAATCGGACGAAAAACTGATAGTGAATTGTAACATTCAGGGCCACCTAATGACGATGGACCACGCAAATTGCGTCCCGATTCAATACATCGTCCTCCAGCCGAGTTGACTCCATGGGTCTATTGCTGCCTCGGGCACCTTATGGCCATTCTGCTGTGAATCTAGATTATCGAATGGGACAAAAACTGATAGTGAATTGTAACGTTCAGGGCCACCTAATGACGATGGATCACTCAAATTGCGTCCTGATTCAATACATCGTCCTCCGCAGACTTGACTTCCTGGGTCTATTGCTGCCTCAGGCACCTTATGGCCGTTCTGCTGTGACTCAAAGATTTTCGAATCGGACGAAAAACTGATAGTGAATTGTAACTTTCAGGGCCACCTAATTACGATGGATCACTCAAATTGCGTCCCGATTCAATACATCGTCCTCCAGCAGGCTTGTCTCCATGGGTCGATTGCTGCCTCGGGCACCTTATGGCCGCTCTGCTGTGAGTCAAAGATTTTCGAATCGGACGAAAAACTGATAGTGATTTGTAACATTCAGGGCCACCTAATGACGATGGACCACACAAATTGCGTCCCGATTCAGTACATCGTCCACTAGCCGACTTGACTCAATGGGACTATTGCTGTCTCGGGCACCTTATGGCCGTTCTGCTGTGAGTCTAGATTATACAATGGGATGAAAAACTGATAGTGAATTGTAACGTTCAGGGCCACCTAATGACGATGGATCACTCAAATTGCGTCCCGATTCAATACATCGTCCTCCAGCAGACTTGTCTCCATGGGTCTATTGCTGCCTCGGGCCCTTATGGCAGGCCTGCTGTGACTCAAAGATTTTCTAATCGGACGAAAAACTGATAGTGAATTGTAACGTTCAGGGCCTCCTAATGACGATGGAACACTCAAATTGCGTCCCGATTCAATACATCGTCCTCCAGCAGACTTGTCTCCATGGGTCTATTGCTGTCTCGGGCACCTTATGGCCGTTCTGCTGTGAGTCAAAGATTTTCGAATCGGACGAAAAACTGATAGTGAATTGTAACATTCAGGGCCACCTAATGACGATGGACCACGCAATTTGCGTCCCGATTCAATACATCGTCCTCCAGCCGAGTTGACTCCATGGGTCTATTGCTGCCTCGGGCACCTTATGGCCGTTCTGCTGTGAATCTAGATTATCGAATGGGACGAAAAACTGGTAGTGAATTGTAACGTTCAGAGCCACCTAATGACGATGGATCACTCAAATTGCGTCCCGATTCAATACATCGTCCTCCAGCCGACTGGTCTCCATGGGTCTATTGCTGCCTCGGGCACCTTATGGCCGTTCTGCTGTGAGTCTAGATTATCGAATGGGACGAAAAACTGATAGTGAATTGTAACGTTCAGGGCCTCCTAATGACGATGGAACACTAAAATTGCGTCCCGATTCAATACATCGTCCTCCAGCAGACTTGACTTCATGGGTCTATTGCTGCCTCGGGCACCTTATGGCCGTTCTGCTGTGAGTCAAAGATTTTCGAATCGGACGAAAAACTGATAGTGAATTGTAACGTTCAGGGCCACCTAATGACGATGGATCACTCAAATTGCGTCCCGATTCAATACATCGTCCTCCAGCCGACTTGACTCCATGGGTCTATTGCTGCCTCGGGCACCTTATGGCCGTTCTGCTGTGAGTCTAGATTATCGAATGGGACAAAAAACTGATAGTGAATTGTAACGTTCAGGGCCTCCTAATGACGATGGATCACTCAAATTGCGTCCCGATTCAATACATCGTCCTCCAGCAGGATTGTCTCCATGGGTCGATTGCTGCCTCGGGCACCTTATGGCCGTTCTGCTGTGAGTCAAAGATTTTCGAATCGGACGAAAAACATAGTGATTTGTAACATTCAGGGCCACCTAATGACGATGGACCACACAAATTGCGTCCCGATTCAGTACATCGTCCACTAGCCGACTTGACTCCATGGGACTATTGCTGCCTCGGGCATCTTATGGCCGTTCTGCTGTGAGTCTAGATTATAGAATGGGATGAAAAACTGATAGTGAATTGTAACGTTCAGGGCCACCTAATGACGATGGATCACTCAAATTGCGTCCCGATTCAATACATCGTCCTCCAGCCGATTTGACTCCATGGGTCTATTGCTGCCTCGGGCACCTTATGGCCGTTCTGCTGTGAGTCTAGATTATCGAATGGGACAAAAAACTGATAGTGAATTGTAACGTTCAGGGCCTCCTAATGACGATGGATCACTCAAATTGCGTCCCGATTCAATACATCGTCCTCCAGCAGACTTGTCTCCATGGGTCTATTACTGCCTCGGGCACCTTATGGCCGTTCTGCTGTGAGTCTAGATTATCGAATGGGACGAAAAACTGATAGTGAATTGTAACGTTCAGGGCCTCCTAATGACGATGGAACACACAAATTGCGTCCCGATTCAATACATCGTCCTCCAGCAGACTTGTCTCCATGGGTCTATTGCTGCCTCGGGCATCTTATGGCCGTTCTGCTGTGAGTCAAAGATTTTCGAATCGGACGAAAAACTGAAAGTCAATTGTAACATTCAGGGCCACCTAATGACGATGGACCACACAAATTACGTCCCGATTCAATACATCGTCCTCCAGCAGACTTGTCTCCATGGGTCGATTGCTGCCTCGGGCACCTAATATCCGTTCTGCTGTGAGTCAAAGATTTTCGAATCGGACGAAAAACTGATAGTGAATTGTAACATTCAGGGCCACCTAATGACGATGGACCACGCAAATTGCGTCCCGATTCAATACATCGTCCTCCAGCCGAGTTGACTCCATGGGTCTATTGCTGCCTCGGGCACCTTATGGCCGTTCTGCTGTGAATCTAGATTATCGAATGGGACAAAAACTGATAGTGAATTGTAACGTTCAGGGCCACCTAATGACGATGGATCACTCAAATTGCGTCCTGATTCAATACATCGTCCTCCGCAGACTTGACTTCCTGGGTCTATTGCTGCCTCAGGCACCTTATGGCCGTTCTGCTGTGACTCAAAGATTTTCGAATCGGACGAAAAACTGATAGTGAATTGTAACTTTCAGGGCCACCTAATTACGATGGATCACTCAAATTGCGTCCCGATTCAATACATCGTCCTCCAGCAGGCTTGTCTCCATGGGTCGATTGCTGCCTCGGGCACCTTATGGCCGCTCTGCTGTGAGTCAAAGATTTTCGAATCGGACGAAAAACTGATAGTGAATTGTAACGTTCAGGGCCACCTAATGACGATGGATCACTCAAATTGCGTCCCGATTCAATACATCGTCCTCCAGCCGATTTGACTCCATGGGTCTATTGCTGCCTCGGGCACCTTATGGCCGTTCTGCTGTGAGTCTAGATTATCGAATGGGACAAAAAACTGATAGTGAATTGTAACGTTCAGGGCCTCCTAATGACGATGGATCACTCAAATTGCGTCCCGATTCAATACATCGTCCTCCAGCAGACTTGTCTCCATGGGTCTATTACTGCCTCGGGCACCTTATGGCCGTTCTGCTGTGAGTCTAGATTATCGAATGGGACGAAAAACTGATAGTGAATTGTAACGTTCAGGGCCTCCTAATGACGATGGAACACACAAATTGCGTCCCGATTCAATACATCGTCCTCCAGCAGACTTGTCTCCATGGGTCTATTGCTGCCTCGGGCACCTTATGGCCGTTCTGCTGTGAGTCAAAGATTTTCGAATCGGACGAAAAACTGAAAGTCAATTGTAACATTCAGGGCCACCTAATGACGATGGACCACACAAATTACGTCCCGATTCAATACATCGTCCTCCAGCAGACTTGTCTCCATGGGTCGATTGCTGCCTCGGGCACCTAATATCCGTTCTGCTGTGAGTCAAAGATTTTCGAATCGGACGAAAAACTGATAGTGAATTGTAACATTCAGGGCCACCTAATGACGATGGACCACGCAAATTGCGTCCCGATTCAATACATCGTCCTCCAGCCGAGTTGACTCCATGGGTCTATTGCTGCCTCGGGCACCTTATGGCCGTTCTGCTGTGAATCTAGATTATCGAATGGGACAAAAACTGATAGTGAATTGTAACGTTCAGGGCCACCTAATGACGATGGATCACTCAAATTGCGTCCTGATTCAATACATCGTCCTCCGCAGACTTGACTTCCTGGGTCTATTGCTGCCTCAGGCACCTTATGGCCGTTCTGCTGTGACTCAAAGATTTTCGAATCGGACGAAAAACTGATAGTGAATTGTAACTTTCAGGGCCACCTAATTACGATGGATCACTCAAATTGCGTCCCGATTCAATACATCGTCCTCCAGCAGGCTTGTCTCCATGGGTCGATTGCTGCCTCGGGCACCTTATGGCCGCTCTGCTGTGAGTCAAAGATTTTCGAATCGGACGAAAAACTGATAGTGATTTGTAACATTCAGGGCCACCTAATGACGATGGACCACACAAATTGCGTCCCGATTCAGTACATCGTCCACTAGCCGACTTGACTCAATGGGACTATTGCTGTCTCGGGCACCTTATGGCCGTTCTGCTGTGAGTCTAGATTATACAATGGGATGAAAAACTGATAGTGAATTGTAACGTTCAGGGCCACCTAATGACGATGGATCACTCAAATTGCGTCCCGATTCAATACATCGTCCTCCAGCAGACTTGTCTCCATGGGTCTATTGCTGCCTCGGGCCCTTTTGGCAGGCCTGCTGTGACTCAAAGATTTTCTAATCGGACGAAAAACTGATAGTGAATTGTAACGTTCAGGGCCTCCTAATGACGATGGAACACTCAAATTGCGTCCCGATTCAATACATCGTCCTCCAGCAGACTTGTCTCCATGGGTCTATTGCTGTCTCGGGCACCTTATGGCCGTTCTGCTGTGAGTCAAAGATTTTCGAATCGGACGAAAAACTGATAGTGAATTGTAACATTCAGGGCCACCTAATGACGATGGACCACGCAATTTGCGTCCCGATTCAATACATCGTCCTCCAGCCGAGTTGACTCCATGGGTCTATTGCTGCCTCGGGCACCTTATGGCCGTTCTGCTGTGAATCTAGATTATCGAATGGGACGAAAAACTGGTAGTGAATTGTAACGTTCAGAGCCACCTAATGACGATGGATCACTCAAATTGCGTCCCGATTCAATACATCGTCCTCCAGCCGACTGGTCTCCATGGGTCTATTGCTGCCTCGGGCACCTTATGGCCGTTCTGCTGTGAGTCTAGATTATCGAATGGGACGAAAAACTGATAGTGAATTGTAACGTTCAGGGCCTCCTAATGACGATGGAACACTAAAATTGCGTCCCGATTCAATACATCGTCCTCCAGCAGACTTGACTTCATTGGTCTATTGCTGCCTCGGGCACCTTATGGCCGTTCTGCTGTGAGTCAAAGATTTTCGAATCGGACGAAAAACTGATAGTGAATTGTAACGTTCAGGGCCACCTAATGACGATGGATCACTCAAATTGCGTCCCGATTCAATACATCGTCCTCCAGCCGACTTGACTCCATGGGTCTATTGCTGCCTCGGGCACCTTATGGCCGTTCTGCTGTGAGTCTAGATTATCGAATGGGACAAAAAACTGATAGTGAATTGTAACGTTCAGGGCCTCCTAATGACGATGGATCACTCAAATTGCGTCCCGATTCAATACATCGTCCTCCAGCAGGATTGTCTCCATGGGTCGATTGCTGCCTCGGGCACCTTATGGCCGTTCTGCTGTGAGTCAAAGATTTTCGAATCGGACGAAAAACATAGTGATTTGTAACATTCAGGGCCACCTAATGACGATGGACCACACAAATTGCGTCCCGATTCAGTACATCGTCCACTAGCCGACTTGACTCCATGGGACTATTGCTGCCTCGGGCATCTTATGGCCGTTCTGCTGTGAGTCTAGATTATAGAATGGGATGAAAAACTGATAGTGAATTGTAACGTTCAGGGCCACCTAATGACGATGGATCACTCAAATTGCGTCCCGATTCAATACATCGTCCTCCAGCCGATTTGACTCCATGGGTCTATTGCTGCCTCGGGCACCTTATGGCCGTTCTGCTGTGAGTCTAGATTATCGAATGGGACAAAAAACTGATAGTGAATTGTAACGTTCAGGGCCTCCTAATGACGATGGATCACTCAAATTGCGTCCCGATTCAATACATCGTCCTCCAGCAGACTTGTCTCCATGGGTCTATTACTGCCTCGGGCACCTTATGGCCGTTCTGCTGTGAGTCTAGATTATCGAATGGGACGAAAAACTGATAGTGAATTGTAACGTTCAGGGCCTCCTAATGACGATGGAACACACAAATTGCGTCCCGATTCAATACATCGTCCTCCAGCAGACTTGTCTCCATGGGTCTATTGCTGCCTCGAGCATCTTATGGCCGTTCTGCTGTGAGTCAAAGATTTTCGAATCGGACGAAAAACTGAAAGTCAATTGTAACATTCAGGGCCACCTAATGACGATGGACCACACAAATTACGTCCCGATTCAATACATCGTCCTCCAGCAGACTTGTCTCCATGGGTCGATTGCTGCCTCGGGCACCTAATATCCGTTCTGCTGTGAGTCAAAGATTTTCGAATCGGACGAAAAACTGATAGTGAATTGTAACATTCAGGGCCACCTAATGACGATGGACCACGCAAATTGCGTCCCGATTCAATACATCGTCCTCCAGCCGAGTTGACTCCATGGGTCTATTGCTGCCTCGGGCACCTTATGGCCGTTCTGCTGTGAATCTAGATTATCGAATGGGACAAAAACTGATAGTGAATTGTAACGTTCAGGGCCACCTAATGACGATGGATCACTCAAATTGCGTCCTGATTCAATACATCGTCCTCCGCAGACTTGACTTCCTGGGTCTATTGCTGCCTCAGGCACCTTATGGCCGTTCTGCTGTGACTCAAAGATTTTCGAATCGGACGAAAAACTGATAGTGAATTGTAACTTTCAGGGCCACCTAATTACGATGGATCACTCAAATTGCGTCCCGATTCAATACATCGTCCTCCAGCAGGCTTGTCTCCATGGGTCGATTGCTGCCTCGGGCACCTTATGGCCGCTCTGCTGTGAGTCAAAGATTTTCGAATCGGACGAAAAACTGATAGTGATTTGTAACATTCAGGGCCACCTAATGACGATGGACCACACAAATTGCGTCCCGATTCAGTACATCGTCCACTAGCCGACTTGACTCAATGGGACTATTGCTGTCTCGGGCACCTTATGGCCGTTCTGCTGTGAGTCTAGATTATACAATGGGATGAAAAACTGATAGTGAATTGTAACGTTCAGGGCCACCTAATGACGATGGATCACTCAAATTGCGTCCCGATTCAATACATCGTCCTCCAGCAGACTTGTCTCCATGGGTCTATTGCTGCCTCGGGCCCTTATGGCAGGCCTGCTGTGACTCAAAGATTTTCGAATCGGACGAAAAACTGATAGTGAATTGTAACGTTCAGGGCCTCCTAATGACGATGGAACACTCAAATTGCGTCCCGATTCAATACATCGTCCTCCAGCAGACTTGTCTCCATGGGTCTATTGCTGCCTCGGGCACCTTATGGCCGTTCTGCTGTGAGTCAAAGATTTTCGAATCGGACGAAAAACTGATAGTGAATTGTAACATTCAGGGCCACCTAATGACGATGGACCACGCAATTTGCGTCCCGATTCAATACATCGTCCTCCAGCCGAGTTGACTCCATGGGTCTATTGCTGCCTCGGGCACCTTATGGCCGTTCTGCTGTGAATCTAGATTATCGAATGGGACGAAAAACTGGTAGTGAATTGTAACGTTCAGAGCCACCTAATGACGATGGATCACTCAAATTGCGTCCCGATTCAATACATCGTCCTCCAGCCGACTGGTCTCCATGGGTCTATTGCTGCCTCGGGCACCTTATGGCCGTTCTGCTGTGAGTCTAGATTATCAAATGGGACGAAAAACTGATAGTGAATTGTAACGTTCAGGGCCTCCTAATGACGATGGAACACTAAAATTGCGTCCCGATTCAATACATCGTCCTCCAGCAGACTTGACTTCATGGGTCTATTGCTGCCTCGGGCACCTTATGGCCGTTCTGCTGTGAGTCAAAGATTTTCGAATCGGACGAAAAACTGATAGTGAATTGTAACGTTCAGGGCCACCTAATGACGATGGATCACTCAAATTGCGTCCCGATTCAATACATCGTCCTCCAGCCGACTTGACTCCATGGGTCTATTGCTGCCTCGGGCACCTTATGGCCGTTCTGCTGTGAGTCTAGATTATCGAATGGGACAAAAAACTGATAGTGAATTGTAACGTTCAGGGCCTCCTAATGACGATGGATCACTCAAATTGCGTCCCGATTCAATACATCGTCCTCCAGCAGGATTGTCTCCATGGGTCGATTGCTGCCTCGGGCACCTTATGGCCGTTCTGCTGTGAGTCAAAGATTTTCGAATCGGACGAAAAACATAGTGATTTGTAACATTCAGGGCCACCTAATGACGATGGACCACACAAATTGCGTCCCGATTCAGTACATCGTCCACTAGCCGCCTTGACTCCATGGGACTATTGCTGCCTCGGGCATCTTATGGCCGTTCTGCAGTGAGTCTAGATTATAGAATGGGATGAAAAACTGATAGTGAATTGTAACGTTCAGGGCCACCTAATGACGATGGATCACTCAAATTGCGTCCCGATTCAATACATCGTCCTCCAGCTGACTTGTCTCCATGGGTCTATTGCTGCCTCGGGCAGCTTATGGCAGGCCTGCTGTGACTCAAAGATTTTCGAATCGGACGAAAAACTGATAGTGAATTGTAACGTTCAGGGCCACCTAATGACGATGGATCACTCAAATTGCGTCCCGATTCAACACATCGTCCTCCAGCCGATTTGACTCCATGGGTCTATTGCTGCCTCGGGCACCTTATGGCCGTTCTGCTGTGAGTCTAGATTATCGAATGGGACAAATAACTGATAGTGAATTGTAACGTTCAGGGCCTCCTAATGACGATGGATCACTCAAATTGCGTCCCGATTCAATACATCGTCCTCCAGCAGACTTGTCTCCATGGGTCTATTACTGCCTCGGGCACCTTATGGCCGTTCTGCTGTGAGTCTAGATTATCGAATGGGACAAAAAACTGATAGTGAATTGTAACGTTCAGGGCCTCCTAATGACGATGGATCACTCAAATTGCGTCCCGATTCAATACATCGTCCTCCAGCAGACTTGTCTCCATGGGTCGATTGCTGCCTCGGGCACCTTATGGCCGTTCTGCTGTGAGTCAAAGATTTTCGAATCGGACGAAAAACATAGTGATTTGTAACATTCAGGGCCACCTAATGACGATGGACCACGCAAATTGCGTCCCGATTCAATACATCGTCCTCCAGCCGAGTTGACTCCATGGGTCTATTGCTGCCTCGGGCACCTTATGGCCGTTCTGCTGTGAATCTAGATTATCGAATGGGACAAAAACTGATAGTGAATTGTAACGTTCAGGGCCACCTAATGACGATGGATCACTCAAATTGCGTCCCGATTCAATACATCGTCCCCAGCCGACTTGTCTCCATGGGTCTATTGCTGCCTCGGGCACCTTATGGCCGTTCTGCTGTGAGTCTAGATTATCGAATGGGACGAAAAACTGATAGTGAATTGTAACGTTCAGGGCCACCTAATGACGATGGATCACTCAAATTGCGTCCTGATTCAATACATCGTCCTCCGCAGACTTGACTTCATGGGTCTATTGCTGCCTCAGGCACCTTATGGCCGTTCTGCTGTGACTCAAAGATTTTCGAATCGGACGAAAAACTGTTAGTGAATTGTAACTTTCAGGGCCACCTAATGACGATGGATCACTCAAATTGCGTCCCGATTCAATACATCGTCCTCCAGCAGGCTTGTCTCCATGGGTCGATTGCTGCCTCGGGCACCTTATGGCCGTTCTGCTGTGAGTCAAAGATTTTCGAATCGGACGAAAAACTGATAGTGATTTGTAACATTCAGGGCCACCTAATGACGATGGACCACACAAATTGCGTCCCGATTCAGTACATCGTCCACTAGCCGACTTGACTCCATGGGACTATTGCTGTCTAGGGCACCTTATGGCCGTTCTGCTGTGAGTCTAGATTATACAATGGGATGAAAAACTGATAGTGAATTGTAACGTTCAGGGCCACCTAATGACGATGGATCACTCAAATTGCGTCCCGATTCAATACATCGTCCTCCAGCAGACTTGTCTCCATGGGTCTATTGCTGCCTCGGGCCCTTATGGCAGGCCTGCTGTGACTCAAAGATTTTCGAATCGGACGAAAAACTGATAGTGAATTGTAACGTTCAGGGCCTCCTAATGACGATGGAACACTCAAATTGCGTCCCGATTCAATACATCGTCCTCCAGCAGACTTGTCTCCATGGGTCTATTGCTGCCTCGGGCACCTTATGGCCGTTCTGCTGTGAGTCAAAGATTTTCGAATCGGACGAAAAACTGATAGTGAATTGTAACATTCAGGGCCACCTAATGACGATGGACCACACAAATTGCGTCCCGATTCAGTACATCGTCCTCCAGCCGACCTGACTCCATGGGTCTATTGCTGCCTCAGGCACCTTATGGCCGTTCTGCTGTGAGTCTAGATTATCGAATGGGACGAAAAACTGATAGTGAATTGTAACGTTCAGGGCCACCTAATGACGATGGATCACTCAAATTGCGTCCCGATTCAATATATCGTCCTCCAGCAGACTTGTTTCCATGGGTCTATTGTTGCCTCGGGCACCTTATGGCCGTTCTGCTGTGAGTCAAAGATTTTCGAATCGGACGAAAAACTGATAGTAAATTGGAACGTTCAGGGCCTCCTAATGACGATGGATCACTCAAATTGCGTCCCGATTCAATACATCGTCCTCCAGCGGACTTGTTTCCATTGGTCTATTGCTGCCTCGGGCACCTAATGGCCGTTCTGCTGTGAGTCAAAGACTTTCGAATCGGACGAAAAACTGATAGTGAATTGTAACATACAGGGCCACCTAATGACGATGGACCACGCAATTTGCGTCCCGAGTCAATACATCGTCCTCCAGCCGAGTTGACTCCATGGGTCTATTGCTGCCTCGGGCACCTTATGGCCGTTCTGCTGTGAATCTAGATTATCGAATGGGACGAAAAACTGGTAGTGAATTGTAACGTTCAGGGCCACCTAATGACGATGGATCACTCAAATTGCGTCCCGATTCAATACATCGTCCTCCAGCCGACTTGTCTCCATGGGTCTATTGCTGCCTCGGGCACCTTATGGCCGTTCTGCTGTGAGTCAAAGATTTTCGAATCGGACGAAAAACTGATAGTGAATTGTAACGTTCAGGGCCACCTAATGACGATGGATCACTCAAATTGCGTCCCGATTCAATACATCGTCCTCCAGCCGACTTGACTCCATGGGTCTATTGCTGCCTCGGGCACCTTATGGCCGTTCTGCTGTGAGTCTAGATTATCGAATGGGACGAAAAACTGATAGTGAATTGTAACGTTCAGGGCCTCCTAATGACGATGGATCACTCAAATTGCGTCCCGATTCAATACATCGTCCTCCAGCAGACTTGTCTCCATGGGTCGATTGCTGCCTCGGGCACCTTATGGCCGTTCTGCTGTGAGTCAAAGATTTTCGAATCGGACGAAAAACATAGTGATTTGTAACATTCAGGGCCACCAAATGACGATGGACCACACAAATTGCGTCCCGATTCAGTACATCGTCCACTAGCCGACTTGACTCCATGAGACTATTGCTGCCTCGGGCACCTTATGGCCGTTCTGCTGTGAGTCTAGATTATAGAATAGGATGAAAAACTGATAGTGAATTGTAACGTTCAGGGCCACCTAATGACGATGGATCACTCAAATTGCGTCCCGATTCAATACATCGTCCTCCAGCAGACTTGTCTCCATGGGTCTATTGCTGCCTCGGGCACCTTATGGCAGGCCTGCTGTGACTCAAAGATTTTCGAATCGGACGAAAAACTGATAGTGAATTGTAACGTTCAGGGCCTCCTAATGACGATAGAACACTCAAATTGCGTCCCGATTCAATACATCGTCCTCCAGCAGACTTGTCTCCATGCGTCTATTGCTGCCTCGGGCACCTTATGGCCGTTATGCTGTGAGTCAAAGATTTTCGAATCGGACGAAAAACTGATAGTGAATTGTAACGTTCAGGGCCACCTAATGACGATGGATCACTCAAATTGCGTCCCGATTCAATACATCGTCCTCCAGCCGATTTGAATCCATGGGTCTATTGCTGCCTCGGGCACCTTATGGCCGTTCTGCTGTGAGTCTAGATTATCGAATGGGACAAAAAACTGATAGTGAATTGTAACGTTCAGGGCCTCCTAATGACGATGGATCACTCAAATTGCGTCCCGATTCAATACATCGTCCTCCAGCAGACTTGTCTCCATGGGTCTATTACTGCCTCGGGCACCTTATGGCCGTTCTGCTGTGAGTCTAGATTATCGAATGGGACGAAAAACTGATAGTGAATTGTAACGTTCAGGGCCTCCTAATGACGATGGAACACACAAATTGCGTCCCGATTCAATACATCGTCCTCCAGCAGACTTGTCTCCATGGGTCTATTGCTGCCTCGGGCACCTTATGGCCGTTCTGCTGTGAGTCAAAGATTTTCGAATCGGACGAAAAACTGAAAGTCAATTGTAACATTCAGGGCCTCCTAATGACGATGGACCACACAAATTACGTCCCGATTCAATACATCGTCCTCCAGCAGACTTGTCTCCATGGGTCGATTGCTGCCTCGGGCACCTAATATCCGTTCTGCTGTGAGTCAAAGATTTTCGAATCGACGAAAAACTGATAGTGAATTGTAACATTCAGGGCCACCTAATGACGATGGACCACGCAAATTGCGTCCCGATTCAATACATCGTCCTCCAGCCGAGTTGACTCCATGGGTCTATTGCTGCCTCGGGCACCTTATGGCCGTTCTGCTGTGAATCTAGATTATCGAATGGGACAAAAACTGATAGTGAATTGTAACGTTCAGGGCCACCTAATGACGATGGATCACTCAAATTGCGTCCCGATTCAATACATCGTCCCCAGCAGACTTGTCTCCATGGGTCTATTGCTGCCTCGGGCACCTTATGGCCGTTCTGCTGTGAGTCTATATTATCGAATGGGACGAAAAACTGATAGTGAATTGTAACGTTCAGGGCCACCTAATGACGATGGATCACTCAAATTGCGTCCTGATTCAATACATCGTCCTCCGCAGACTTGACTTCATGGGTCTATTGCTGCCTCAGGCACCTTATGGCCGTTCTGCTGTGACTCAAAGATTTTCGAATCGGACGAAAAACTGATAGTGAATTGTAACTTTCAGGGCCACCTAATTACGATGGATCACTCAAATTGCGTCCCGATTCAATACATCGTCCTCCAGCAGGCTTGTCTCCATGGGTCGATTGCTGCCTCGGGCACCTTATGGCCGTTCTGCTGTGAGTCAAAGATTTTCGAATCGGACGAAAAACTGATAGTGATTTGTAACATTCAGGGCCACCTAATGACGATGGACCACACAAATTGCGTCCCGATTCAGTACATCGTCCACTAGCCGACTTGACTCCATGGGACTATTGCTGTCTCGGGCACCTTATGGCCGTTCTGCTGTGAGTCTAGATTATACAATGGGATGAAAAACTGATAGTGAATTGTAACGTTCAGGGCCACCTAATGACGATGGAACACTCAAATTGCGTCCCGATTCAATACAACGTCCTCCAGCAGACTTGTCACCATGGGTCTATTGCTGCCTCGGGCCCTTATGGCAGGCCTGCTGTGACTCAAAGATTTTCGAATCGGACGAAAAACTGATAGTGAATTGTAACGTTCAGGGCCTCCTAATGACGATGGAACACTCAAATTGCGTCCCGATTCAATACATCGTCCTCCAGCAGACTTGTCTCCATGGGTCTATTGCTGCCTCGGGCACCTTATGGCCGTTATGCTGTGAGTCAAAGATTTTCGAATCGGACGAAAAACTGATAGTGAATTGTAACATTCAGGGCCACCTAATGACGATGGACCACACAAATTGCGTCCCGATTCAGTACATGGTCCTCCAGCCGACCTGACTCCATGGGTCTATTGCTGCCTCAGGCACCTTATGGCCGTTCTGCTGTGAGTCTAGATTATCGAATGGGACGAAAAACTGATAGTGAATTGTAACGTTCAGGGCCACCTAATGACGATGGATCACTCAAATTGCGTCCCGATTCAATATATCGTCCTCCAGCAGACTTGTTTCCATGGGTCTATTGTTGCCTCGGGCACCTTATGGCCGTTCTGCTGTGAGTCAAAGATTTTCGAATCGGACGAAAAACTGATAGTAAATTGGAACGTTCAGGGCCTCCTAATGACGATGGATCACTCAAATTGCGTCCCGATTCAATACATCGTCCTCCAGCGGACTTGTTTCCATTGGTCTATTGCTGCCTCGGGCACCTAATGGCCGTTCTGCTGTGAGTCAAAGACTTTCGAATCGGACGAAAAACTGATAGTGAATTGTAACGTTCAGGGCCTCCTAATGACGATAGAACACTCAAATTGCGTCCCGATTCAGTACATCGTCCTCCAGCAGACTTGTCTCCATGCGTCTATTGCTGCCTCGGGCACCTTATGGCCGTTCTGCTGTGAGTGAAAGATTTTCGAATCGGACGAAAAACTGATAGTGAATTGTAACGTTCAGGGCCACCTAATGACGATGGATCACTCAAATTGCGTCCCGATTCAATACATCGTCCTCCAGCCGATTTGACTCCATGGGTCTATTGCTGCCTCGGGCACCTTATGGCCGTTCTGCTGTGAGTCTAGATTATCGAATGGGACAAAAAACTGATAGTGAATTGTAACGTTCAGGGCCTCCTAATGACGATGGATCACTCAAATTGCGTCCCGATTCAATACATCGTCCTCCAGCAGACTTGTCTCCATGGGTCTATTACTGCCTCGGGCACCTTATGGCCGTTCTGCTGTGAGTCTAGATTATCGAATGGGACAAAAAACTGATAGTGAATTGTAACGTTCAGGGCCTCCTAATGACGATGGAACACACAAATTGCGTCCCGATTCAATACATCGTCCTCCAGCAGACTTGTCTCCATGGGTCTATTGCTGCCTCGGGCACCTTATGGCCGTTCTGCTGTGAGTCAAAGATTTTCGAATCGGACGAAAAACTGATAGTCAATTGTAACATTCAGGGCCACCTAATGACGATGGACCACACAAATTACGTCCCGATTCAATACATCGTCCTCCAGCAGACTTGTCTCCATGGGTCGATTGCTGCCTCGGGCACCTAATATCCGTTCTGCTGTGAGTCAAAGATTTTCGAATCGGACGAAAAACTGATAGTGAATTGTAACATTCAGGGCCACCTAATGACGATGGACCACGCAAATTGCGTCCCGATTCAATACATCGTCTTCCAGCCGAGATGACTCCATGGGTCTATTGCTGCTTCGGGCACCTTATGGCCGTTCTGCTGTGAATCTAGATTATCGAATGGGACAAAAACTGATAGTGAATTGTAACGTTCAGGGCCACCTAATGACGATGGATCACTCAAATTGCGTCCCGATTCAATACATCGTCCCCAGCCGACTTGTCTCCATGGGTCTATTGCTGCCTCGGGCACCTTATGGCCGTTCTGCTGTGAGTCTAGATTATCGAATGGGACGAAAAACTGATAGTGAATTGTAACGTTCAGGGCCACCTAATGACGATGGATCACTCAAATTGCGTCCTGATTCAATACATCGTCCTCCGCAGACTTGACTTCATGGGTCTATTGCTGCCTCAGGCACCTTATGGCCGTTCTGCTGTGAGTCAAAGATTTTCGAATCGGACGAAAAACTGATAGTGAATTGTAACTTTCAGGGCCACCTAATGACGATGGATCACTCAAATTGCGTCCCGATTAAATACATCGTCCCCAGCCCACTTGTCTCCATGGGTCTATTGCTGCCTCGGGCACCTTATGGCAGGCCTGCTGTGACTCAAAGATTTTCGAATCGGGCGAAAAACTGATAGTGAATTGTAACGTTCAGGGCCTCCTAATGACGATGGAACACACAAATTGCGTCCCGATTCAATACATCGTCCTCCAGCAGGCTTGTCTCCATGGGTCTATTGCTGCCTCGGGCACCTTATGGCCGTTCTGCTGTGAGTCAAAGATTTTCGAATCGGACGAAAAACTGATAGTCAATTGTAACATTCAGGGCCACCTAATGACGATGGACCACACAAATTACGTCCCGATTCAATACATCGTCCTCCAGCAGACTTGTCTCCATGGGTCGATTGCTGCCTCGGGAACCTAATATCCGTTCTGCTGTGAGTCAAAGATTTTCGAATCGGACGAAAAACTGATAGTGAATTGTAACATTCAGGGCCACCTAATGACGATGGACCACGCAAATTGCGTCCCGATTCAATACATCGTCCTCCAGCCGAGTTGACTCCATGGGTCTATTGCTGCCTCGGGCACCTTATGGCCGTTCTGCTGTGAATCTAGATTATCGAATGGGACAAAAACTGATAGTGAATTGTAACGTTCAGGGCCACCTAATGACGATGGATCACTCAAATTGCGTCCCGATTCAATACATCGTCCCCAGCCGACTTGTCTCCATGGGTCTATTGCTGCCTCGGGCACCTTATGGCCGTTCTGCTGTGAGTCTAGATTATCGAATGGGACGAAAAACTGATAGTGAATTGTAACGTTCAGGGCCACCTAATGACGATGGATCACTCAAATTGCGTCCTGATTCAATACATCGTCCTCCGCAGACTTGACTTCATGGGTCTATTGCTGCCTCAGGCACCTTATGGCCGTTCTGCTGTGAGTCAAAGATTTTCGAATCGGACGAAAAACTGATAGTGAATTGTAACTTTCAGGGCCACCTAATGACGATGGATCACTCAAATTGCGTCCCGATTCAATACATCGTCCTCCAGCAGGCTTGTCTCCATGGGTCGATTGCTGCCTCGGGCACCTTATGGCCGTTCTGCTGTGAGTCAAAGATTTTCGAATCGGACGAAAAACTGATAGTGATTTGTAACATTCAGGGCCACCTAATGACGATGGACCACACAAATTGCGTCCCGATTCAGTACATCGTCCACTAGCTGACTTGACTCCATGGGACTATTGCTGTCTCGGGCACCTTATGGCCGTTCTGCTGTGAGTCTAGATTATTCAATGGGATGAAAAACTGATAGTGAATTGTAACGTTCAGGGCCACCTAATGACGATGGATCACTCAAATTGCGTCCCGATTCAATACATCGTCCTCCAGCAGACTTGTCTCCATGGGTCTATTGCTGCCTCGGGCCCTTATGGCAGGCCTGCTGTGACTCAAAGATTTTCGAATCGGACGAAAAACTGATAGTGAATTGTAACGTTCAGGGCCTCCTAATGACGATGGAACACTCAAATTGCGTCCCGATTCAATACATCGTCCTCCAGCAGACTTGTCTCCATGGGTCTATTGCTGCCTCGGGCACCTTATGGCCGTTCTGCTGTGAGTCAAAGATTTTCGAATCGGACGAAAAACTGATAGTGAATTGTAACATTCAGGGCCACCTAATGACGATGGACCACACAAATTGCGTCCCGATTCAGTACATCGTCCTCCAGCCGACCTGACTCCATGGGTCTATTGCTGCCTCAGGCACCTTATGGCCGTTCTGCTGTGAGTCTAGATTATCGAATGGGACGAAAAACTGATAGTGAATTGTAACGTTCAGGGCCACCTAATGACGATGGATCACTCAAATTGCGTCCCGATTCAATATATCGTCCTCCAGCAGACTTGTTTCCATGGGTCTATTGTTGCCTCGGGCACCTTATGGCCGTTCTGCTGTGAGTCAAAGATTTTCGAATCGGACGAAAAACTGATAGTAAATTGGAACGTTCAGGGCCTCCTAATGACGATGGATCACTCAAATTGCGTCCCGATTCAATACATCGTCCTCCAGCGGACTTGTTTCCATTGGTCTATTGCTGCCTCGGTCACCTAATGGCCGTTCTGCTGTGAGTCAAAGACTTTCGAATCGGACGAAAAACTGATAGTGAATTGTAACATTCAGGGCCACCTAATGACGATGGACCACGCAATTTGCGTCCCGATTCAATACATCTTCCTCCAGCCGAGTTGACTCCATGGGTCTATTGCTGCCTCGGGCACCTTATGGCCGTTCTGCTGTGAATCTAGATTATCGAATGGGACGAAAAACTGGTAGTGAATTGTAACGTTCAGGGCCACCTAATGACGATGGATCACTCAAATTGCGTCCCGATTCAATACATCGTCCTCCAGCCGACTTGTCTCCATGGGTACTATTGCTGCCTCGGGCACCTTATGGCCATTCTGCTGTGAGTCTAGATTATCGAATGGGACGAAAAACTGATAGTGAATTGTAACATTCAGGGCCTCCTAATGACGATGGAACACTAAAATTGCGTCCCGATTCAATACATCGTCCTCCAGCAGACTTGACTTCATGGGTCTATTGCTGCCTCGGGCACCATATGGCCGTTCTGCTGTGAGTCAAAGATTTTCGAATCGGACGAAAAACTGATAGTGAATTGTAACGTTCAGGGCCACCTAATGACGATGGATCACTCAAATTGCGTCCCGATTCAATACATCGTCCTCCAGCCGACTTGACTCCATGGGTCTATTGCTGCCTCGGGCACCTTATGGCCGTTCTGCTGTGACTCAAAGATTCTCGAATCGGACGAAAAACTGATAGTGAATTGTAACGTTCAGGGCCTGCTAATGACGATAGAACACTCAAATTGCGTCCCGATTCAATACATCGTCCTCCAGCAGACTTGTCTCCATGCGTCTATTGCTGCCTCGGGCACCTTATGGCCGTTCTGCTGTGAGTCAAAGATTTTCGAATCGGACGAAAAACTGATAGTGAATTGTAACGTTCAGGGCCACCTAATGACGATGGATCACTCAAATTGCGTCCCGATTCAATACATCGTCCTCCAGCCGATTTGAAACCATGGGTCTATTGCTGCCTCGGGCACCTTATGGCCGTTCTGCTGTGAGTCTAGATTATCGAATGGGACAAAAAACTGATAGTGAATTGTAACGTTCAGGGCCTCCTAATGACGATGGATCACTCAAATTGCGTCCCGATTCAATACATCGTCCTCCAGCAGACTTGTCTCCATGGGTCTATTACTGCCTCGGGCACCTTATGGCCGTTCTGCTGTGAGTCTAGATTATCGAATGGGACGAAAAACTGATAGTGAATTGTAACGTTCAGGGCCACCTAATGACGATGGATCACTCAAATTGCGTCCCGATTCAATACATCGTCCTCCAGCAGACTTGTCTCCATGGGTCTATTGCTGCCTCGGGCACCTTATGGCCGTTCTGCTGTGAGTCAAAGATTTTCGAATCGGACGAAAAACTGATAGTGAATTGTAACTTTCAGGGCCACCTAATGACGATGGATCACTCAAATTGCGTCCCGATTCAATACATCGTCCACCAGCCGACTTGTCTCCATGGGTCTATTGCTGCCTCGGGCACCTTATGGCCGTTCTGCTGTGAGTCAAAGATTTTCGAATCGGACGAAAAACTGATAGTGAATTGTAACGTTCAGGGCCTCCTAATGACGATGGAACACTCAAATTGCGTCCCGATTCAATACATCGTCCTCGAGCAGACTTGTCTCCATGCGTCTATTGCTGCCTCGGGCACCTTATGGCCGTTCTGCTGTGAGTCAAAGATTTTCGAATCGGAGGAAAAACTGATAGTGAATTGTAAGTTTCAGGGCCACCTAATGACGATGGATCACTCAAATTGCGTCCCGATTAAATACATCGTTCTCCAGCCGACTTGTCTCCATGGGTCTATTGCTGCCTCGGGCACCTTATGGCCGTTCTGCTGTGAGTCAAAGATTTTCGACTCGGACGAAAAACTGATAGTGAATTGTAGCGTTCAGGGCCTCCTAATGACGATGGAATACTAAAATTGCGTCCTGATTCAATACATCGTCCTCCAGCAGACGTGACTTCATGCGTCTATTGCTGCCTCGGGCACCTTATGGCCGTTCTGCTGTGAGTCTAGATTATCGAATGGGACAAAAAACTGATAGTGAATTGTAACGTTCAGGGCCTGCTAATGACGATGGATCACTCAAATTGCGTCCCGATTCAATACATCGTCCTCCAGCCGACTTGTCTCCATGGGTCTATTGCTGCCTCGGGCACCTTATGGCCGTTCTGCTGTGAGTCTAGATTATAGAATGGGATGAAAAACTGATAGTGAATTGTAACGTTCAGGGCCACCTAATGACGATGGATCACTCAAATTGCGTCCCGATTCAATACAACGTCCTCCAGCAGACTTGTCTCCATGGGTCTATTGCTGCCTCGGGCACCTTATGGCAGGCCTGCTGTGACTCAAAGATTTTCGAATCGGACGAAAAACTGATAGTGAATTGTAACGTTCAGGGCCTCCTAATGACGATAGAACACTCAAATTGCGTCCCGATTCAATACATCGTCCTCCAGCAGACTTGTCTCCATGCGTCTATTGCTGCCTCGGGCACCTTATGGCCGTTCTGCTGTGAGTCAAAGATTTTCGAATCGGACGAAAAACTGATAGTGAATTGTAACGTTCAGGGCCACCTAATGACGATGGATCACTCAAATTGCGTCCCGATTCAATACATCGTCCTCCAGCAGACTTGTCTCCATGGGTCTATTGCTGCCTCGGGCACCTTATGGCCGTTCTGCTGTGAGTCAAAGATTTTCGAATCGGACGAAAAACTGATAGTGAATTGTAACGTTCAGGGCCACCTAATGACGATGGACCACACAAATTGCGTCCCGATTCAGTACATCGTCCTCCAGCCGACCTGACTCCATGGGTCTATTGCTGCCTCAGGCACCTTATGGCCGTTCTGCTGTGAGTCTAGATTATCGAATGGGACGAAAAACTGATAGTGAATTGTAACGTTCAGGGCCACCTAATGACGATGGATCACTCAAATTGCGTCCCGATTCAATATATCGTCCTCCAGCAGACTTGTTTCCATGGGTCTATTGTTGCCTCGGGCACCTTATGGCCGTTCTGCTGTGAGTCAAAGATTTTCGAATCGGACGAAAAACTGATAGTAAATTGGAACGTTCAGGGCCTCCTAATGACGATGGATCACTCAAATTGCGTCCCGATTCAATACATCGTCCTCCAGCGGACTTGTTTCCATTGGTCTATTGCTGCCTCGGGCACCTAATGGCCGTTCTGCTGTGAGTCAAAGACTTTCGAATCGGACGAAAAACTGATAGTGAATTGTAACATTCAGGGCCACCTAATGACGATGGACCACGCAATTTGCGTCCCGATTCAATACATCTTCCTCCAGCCGAGTTGACTCCATGGGTCTATTGCTGCCTCGGGCACCTTATGGCCGTTCTGCTGTGAATCTAGATTATCGAATGGGACGAAAAACTGGTAGTGAATTGTAACGTTCAGGGCCACCTAATGACGATGGATCACTCAAATTGCGTCCCGATTCAATACATCGTCCTCCAGCCGACTTGTCTCCATGGGTACTATTGCTGCCTCGGGCACCTTATGGCCGTTCTGCTATGAGTCTAGATTATCGAATGGGACGAAAAACTGATAGTGAATTGTAACGTTCAGGGCCTCCTAATGACGATGGAACACTAAAATTGCGTCCCGATTCAATACATCGTCCTCCAGCAGACTTGACTTCATGGGTCTATTGCTGCCTCGGGCACCTTATGGCCGTTCTGCTGTGAGTCAAAGATTTTCGAATCGGACGAAAAACTGATAGTGAATTGTAACGTTCAGGGCCACCTAATGACGATGGATCACTCAAATTGCGTCCCGATTCAATACATCGTCCTCCAGCCGACTTGACTCCATGGGTCTATTGCTGCCTCGGGCACCTTATGGCCGTTCTGCTGTGAGTCTAGATTATCGAATGGGACAAAAAACTGATAGTGAATTGTAACGTTCAGGGCCTCCTAATGACGATGGATCACTCAAATTGCGTTCCGATTCAATACATCGTCCTCCAGCAGACTTGTCTCCATGGGTCGATTGCTGCCTCGGGCACCTTATGGCCGTTCTGCTGTGAGTCAAAGATTTTCGAATCGGACGAAAAACATAGTGATTTGTAACATTCAGGGCCACCTAATGACGATGGACCACACAAATTGCGTCCCGATTCAGTACATCGTCCACTAGCCGACTTGACTCCATGGGACTATTGCTGCCTCGGGCACCTTATGGCCGTTCTGCTGTGAGTCTAGATTATAGAATGGGATGAAAAACTGATAGTGAATTGTAACGTTCAGGGCCACCTAATGACGATGGATCACTCAAATTGCGTCCCGATTCAATACATCGTCCTCCAGCAGACTTGTCTCCATGGGTCTATTGCTGCCTCGGGCACCTTATGGCAGGCCTGCTGTGACTCAAAGATTTTCGAATCGGACGAAAAACTGATAGTGAATTGTAACGTTCAAGGCCTCCTAATGACGATAGAACACTCAAATTGCGTCCCGATTCAATACATCGTCCTCCAGCAGACTTGTCTCCATGCGTCTATTGCTGCCTCGGGCACCTTATGGCCGTTCTGCTGTGAGTCAAAGATTTTCGAATCGGACGAAAAACTGATAGTGAATTGTAACGTTCAGGGCCACCTAATGACGATGGATCACTCAAATTGCGTCCCGATTCAATACATCGTCCTCCAGCCGATTTGACTCCATGGGTCTATTGCTGCCTCGGGCACCTTATGGCCGTTCTGCTGTGAGTCTAGATTATCGAATGGGACAAAAAACTGATAGTGAATTGTAACGTTCAGGGCCTCCTAATGACGATGGATCACTCAAATGGCGTCCCGATTCAATACATCGTCCTCCAGCAGGCTTGTCTCCATGGGTCGATTGCTGCCTCGGGCACCTTATGGCCGTTCTGCTGTGAGTCAAAGATTTTCGAATCGGACGAAAAACTGATAGTGATTTGTAACATTCAGGGCCACCTAATGACGATGGACCACACAAATTGCGTCCCGATTCAGTACATCGTCCACTAGCCGACTTGACTCCATGGGACTATTGCTGTCTCGGGCACCTTATGGCCGTTCTGCTGTGAGTCTAGATTATTCAATGGGATGAAAAACTGATAGTGAATTGTAACGTTCAGGGCCACCTAATGACGATGGATCACTCAAATTGCGTCCCGATTCAATACATCGTCCTCCAGCAGACTTGTCTCCATGGGTCTATTGCTGCCTCGGGCCCTTATGGCAGGCCTGCTGTGACTCAAAGATTTTCGAATCGGACGAAAAACTGATAGTGAATTGTAACGTTCAGGGCCTCCTAATGACGATGGAACACTCAAATTGCGTCCCTATTCAATACATCGTCCTCCAGCAGACTTGTCTCCATGGGTCTATTGCTGCCTCGGGCACCTTTTGGCCGTTCTGCTGTGAGTCAAAGATTTTCGAATCGGACGAAAAACTGATAGTGAATTGTAACATTCAGGGCCACCTAATGACGATGGACCACACAAATTGCGTCCCGATTCAGTACATCGTCCTCCAGCCGACCTGACTCCATGGGTCTATTGCTGCCTCAGGCACCTTATGGCCGTTCTGCTGTGAGTCTAGATTATCGAATGGGACGAAAAACTGATAGTGAATTGTAACGTTCAGGGCCACCTAATGACGATGGATCACTCAAATTGCGTCCCGATTAAATATATCGTCCTCCAGCAGACTTGTTTCCATGGGTCTATTGTTGCCTCGGGCACCTTATTGCCGTTCTGCTGTGAGTCAAAGATTTTCGAATCGGACGAAAAACTGATAGTAAATTGGAACGTTCAGGGCCTCCTAATGACGATGGATCACTCAAATTGCGTCCCGATTCAATACATCGTCCTCCAGCGGACTTGTTTCCATTGGTCTATTGCTGCCTCGGGCACCTAATGGCCGTTCTACTGTGAGTCAAAGACTTTCGAATCGGACGAAAAACTGATAGTGAATTGTAATATTCAGGGCCACCTAATGACGATGGACCACGCAATTTGCGTCCCGATTCAATACATCTTCCTCCAGCCGAGTTGACTCCATGGGTCTATTGCTGCCTCGGGCACCTTATGGCCGTTCTGCTGTGAATCTAGATTATCGAATGGGACGAAAAACTGGTAGTGAATTGTAACGTTCAGGGCCACCTAATGACGATGGATCACTCAAATTGCGTCCCGATTCAATACATCGTCCTCCAGCCGACTTGTCTCCATGGGTACTATTGCTGCCTAGGGCACCTTATGGCCGTTCTGCTGTGAGTCTAGATTATCGAATGGGACGAAAAACTGATAGTGAATTGTAACGTTCAGGGCCTCCTATTGACGATGGAACACTAAAATTGCGTCCCGATTCAATACATCGTCCTCCAGCAGACTTGACTTCATGGGTCTATTGCTGCCTCGGGCACCTTATGGCCGTTCTGCTGTGAGTCAAAGATTTTCGAATCGGACGAAAAACTGATAGTGAATTGTAACGTTCAGGGCCACCTAATGACGATGGATCACTCAAATTTCGTCCCGATTCAATACATCGTCCTCCAGCCGACTTGACTCCATGGGTCTATTGCTGCCTCGGGCACCTTATGGCAGGCCTGCTGTGACTCAAAGATTTTCGAATCGGACGAAAAACTGATAGTGAATTGTAACGTTCAGGGCCTCCTAATGACAATAGAACACCCAAATTGCGTCCCGATTCAATACATCGTCCTCCAGCAGACTTGTCTCCATGGGTCGATTGCTGCCTCGGGCACCTTATGGCCGTTCTGCTGTGAGTCAAAGATTTTCGAATCGGACGAAAAACTGATAGTGAATTGTAACTTTCAGGGCCACCTAACGACGATGGATCACTCAAATTGCGTCCCGATTCAATACATCGTCCTCCAGCAGACTTGTCTCCATGGGTCGATTGCTGCCTCGGGCACCTTATGGCCGTTCTGCTGTGAGTCAAAGATTTTCGAATCGGACGAATAACTGATAGTGAATTGTAACGTTCAGGGCCACCTAATGACGATGGATCACTCAAATTGCGTCCCGATTCAATACATCGTCCTCCAGCCGATTTGAAACCATGGGTCTATTGCTGCCTCGGGCACCTTATGGCCGTTCTGCTGTGAGTCTAGATTATCGAATGGGACAAAAAACTGATAGTGAATTGTAACGTTCAGGGCCTCCTAATGACGATGGATCACTCAAATTGCGTCCCGATTCAATTCATCGTCCTCCAGCAGACTTGTCTCCATGGGTCTATTACTGCCTCGGGCACCTTATGGCCGTTCTGCTGTGAGTCTAGATTATCGAATGGGACGAAAAACTGATAGTGAATTGTAACGTTCAGGGCCACCTAATGACGATGGATCACTAAAATTGCGTCCCGATTCAATACATCGTCCTCCAGCAGACTTGTCTCCATGGGTCTATTGCTGCCTCGGGCACCTTATGGCCGTTCTGCTGTGAGTCAAAGATTTTCGAATCGGACGAAAAACTGATAGTGAATTGTAACATTCAGGGCCACCTAATGACGATGGATCACTCAAATAGCGTCCCGATTCAATACATCGTCCACCAGCCGACTTGTCTCCATGGGTCTATTACTGCCTCGGGCACCTTATGGCCGTTCTGCTGTGAGTCAAAGATTTTCAAATCGGACGAAAAACTGATAGTGAATTGTAACGTTCAGGGCCTCCTAATGACGATGGAACACTCAAATTGCGTCCCGATTCAATACATCGTCCTCGAGCAGACTTGTCTCCATGCGTCTATTGCTGCCTCGGGCACCATATGGCTGTTCTGCTGTGAGTCAAAGATTTTCGAATCGGACGAAAAACTGATAGTGAATTGTAACTTTCAGGGCCACCTAATGACGATGGATCACTCAAATTGCGTCCCGATTAAATACATCGTCCTCCAGTCGACTTGTCTCCATGGGTCTATTGCTGCCTCGGGCACCTTATGGCCGTTCTGCTGTGAGTCAAAGATTTTCGAATCGGACGAAAAACTGATAGTGAATTGTAGCGTTCAGGGCCTCCTAATGACGATGGAATACTAAAATTGCGTCCTGATTCAATACATCGTCCTCCAGCAGACGTGACTTCATGCGTCTATTGCTGCCTCGGGCACCTTATGGCCGTTCTGCTGTGAGTCTAGATTATCGAATGGGACAAAAAACTGATAGTGAATTGTAACGTTCAGGGCCTGCTAATGACGATGGATCACTCAAATTGCGTCCCGATTCAATACATCGTCCTCCAGCCGACTTGTCTCCATGGGTCTATTGCTGCCTCGGGCACCTTATGGCCGTTCTGCTGTGAGTCTAGATTATCGAATGGGACGAAAAACTGATAGTGAATTGTAACGTTCAGGGCCTCCTAATGACGATGGAACACTAAAATTGCGTCCCGATTCAATACATCGTCCTCCAGCAGACTTGACTTCATGGGTCTATTGCTGCCTCGGGCACATTATGGCCGTTCTGCTGTGAGTCAAAGATTTTCGAATCGGACGAAAAACTGATAGTGAATTGTAACGTTCAGGGCCACCTAATGACGATGGATCACTCAAATTGCGTCCCGATTCAATACATCGTCCTCCAGCCGACTTGACTCCATGGGTCTATTGCTGCCTCGGGCACCTTATGGCCGTTCTGCTGTGAGTCTAGATTATCGAATGGGACAAAAAACTGATAGTGAATTGTAACGTTCAGGGCCTCCTAATGACGATGGATCACTCAAATTGCGTCCCGATTCAATACATCGTCCTCCAGCAGACTTGTCTCCATGGGTCGATTGCTGCCTCGGGCACCTTATGGCCGTTCTGCTGTGAGTCAAAGATTTTCGAATCGGACGAAAAACATAGTGAATTGTAACATTCAGGGCCACCTAATGACGATGGACCACACAAATTGCGTCCCGATTCAGTACATCGTCCACTAGCCGACTTGACTCCATGGGACTATTGCTGCCTCGGGCACCTTATGGCCGATCTGCTGTGAGTCTAGATTATAGAATGGGATGAAAAACTGATAGTGAATTGTAACGTTCAGGGCCACCTAATGACGATGGATCACTCAAATTGCGTCCCGATTCAATACATCGTCCTCCAGCAGACTTGTCTCCATGGGTCTATTGCTGCCTCGGGCACCTTATGGCAGGCCTGCTGACTCAAAGATTTTCGAATCGGACGAAAAACTGATAGTGAATTGTAACGTTCAGGGCCTCCTAATGACGATAGAACACTCAAATTGCGTCCCGATTCAATACATCGTCCTCCAGCAGACTTGTCTCCATGCGTCTATTGCTGCCTCGGGCACCTTATGGCCGTTCTGCTGTGAGTCAAAGATTTTCGAATCGGACGAAAAACTGATAGTGAATTGTAACTTTCAGGGCCACCTAATGACGATGGATCACTCAAATTGCGTCCCGATTCAATACATCGTCCTCCAGCAGACTTGTCTCCATGGGTCTATTGCTGCCTCGGGCACCTTATGGCCGTTCTGCTGTGAGTCAAAGATTTTCGAATCGGACGAAAAACTGATAGTGAATTGTAACGTTCAGGGCCACCTAATGACGATGGACCACACAAATTGCGTCCCGATTCAGTACATCGTCCTCCAGCCGACCTGACTCCATGGGTCTATTGCTCCCTCAGGCACCTTATGGCCGTTCTGCTGTGAGTCTAGATTATCGAATGGGACGAAAAACTGATAGTGAATTGTAACGTTCAGGGCAACCTAATGACGATGGATCACTCAAATTGCGTCCCGATTCAATATATCGTCCTCCAGCAGGCTTGTTTCCATGGGTCTATTGTTGCCTCGGGCACCTTATGGCCGTTCTGCTGTGAGTCAAAGATTTTCGAATCGGACGAAAAACTGATAGTAAATTGGAACGTTCAGGGCCTCCTAATGACGATGGATCACTCAAATTGCGTCCCGATTCAATACATCGTCCTCCAGCGGACTTGTTTCCATTGGTCTATTGCTGCCTCGGGCACCTAATGGCCGTTCTGCAATCGGACGAAAAACTGATAGTGAATTGTAACATTCAGGGCCACCTAATGACGATGGACCACGCAATTTGCGTCCCGATTCAATACATCTTCCTCCAGCCGAGTTGACTCCATGGGTCTATTGCTGCCTCGGGCACCTTATGGCCGTTCTGCTGTGAATCTAGATTATCGAATGGGACGAAAAACTGGTAGTGAATTGTAACGTTCAGGGCCACCTAATGACGATGGATCACTCAAATTGCGTCCCGATTCAATACATCGTCCTCCAGCCGACTTGTCTCCATGGGTACTATTGCTGCCTCGGGCACCTTATGGCCGTTCTGCTATGAGTCTAGATTATCGAATGGGACGAAAAACTGATAGTGAATTGTAACGTTCAGGGCCTCCTATTGACGATGGAACACTAAAATTGCGTCCCGATTCAATACATCGTCCTCCAGCAGACTTGACTTCATGGGTCTATTGCTGCCTCGGGCACCTTATGGCCGTTCTGCTGTGAGTCAAAGATTTTCGAATCGGACGAAAAACTGATAGTGAATTGTAACGTTCAGGGCCACCTAATGACGATGGATCACTCAAATTTCGTCCCGATTCAATACATCGTCCTCCAGCCGACTTGACTCCATGGGTCTATTGCTGCCTCGGGCACCTTATGGCAGGCCTGCTGTGACTCAAAGATTTTCGAATCGGACGAAAAACTGATAGTGAATTGTAACGTTCAGGGCCTCCTAATGACAATAGAACACTCAAATTGCGTCCCGATTCAATACATCGTCCTCCAGCAGACTTGTCTCCATGGGTCGATTGCTGCCTCGGGCACCTTATGGCCGTTCTGCTGTGAGTCAAAGATTTTCGAATCGGACGAAAAACTGATAGTGAATTGTAACTTTCAGGGCCACCTAACGACGATGGATCACTCAAATTGCGTCCCGATTCAATACATCGTCCTCCAGCAGACTTGTCTCCATGGGTCGATTGCTGCCTCGGGCACCTTATGGCCGTTCTGCTGTGAGTCAAAGATTTTCGAATCGGACGAAAAACTGATAGTGAATTGTAACGTTCAGGGCCACCTAATGACGATGGATCACTCAAATTGCGTCCCGATTCAATACATCGTCCTCCAGCCGATTTGAAACCATGGGTCTATTGCTGCCTCGGGCACCTTATGGCCGTTCTGCTGTGAGTCTAGATTATCGAATGGGACAAAAAACTGATAGTGAATTGTAACGTTCAGGGCCTCCTAATGACGATGGATCACTCAAATTGCGTCCCGATTCAATTCATCGTCCTCCAGCAGACTTGTCTCCATGGGTCTATTACTGCCTCGGGCACCTTATGGCCGTTCTGCTGTGAGTCTAGATTATCGAATGGGACGAAAAACTGATAGTGAATTGTAACGTTCAGGGCCACCTAATGACGATGGATCACTAAAATTGCGTCCCGATTCAATACATCGTCCTCCAGCAGAATTGTCTCCATGGGTCTATTGCTGCCTCGGGCACCTTATGGCCGTTCTGCTGTGAGTCAAAGATTTTCGAATCGGACGAAAAACTGATAGTGAATTGTAACATTCAGGGCCACCTAATGACGATGGATCATTCAAATTGCGTCCCGATTCAATACATCGTCCACCAGCCGACTTGTCTCCATGGGTCTATTACTGCCTCGGGCACCTTATGGCCGTTCTGCTGTGAGTCAAAGATTTTCAAATCGGACGAAAAACTGATAGTGAATTGTAACGTTCAGGGCCTCCTAATGACGATGGAACACTCAAATTGCGTCCCGATTCAATACATCGTCCTCGAGCAGACTTGTCTCCATGCGTCTATTGCTGCCTCGGGCACCTTATGGCTGTTCTGCTGTGAGTCAAAGATTTTCGAATCGGACGAAAAACTGATAGTGAATTGTAACTTTCAGGGCCACCTAATGACGATGGATCACTCAAATTGCGTCCCGATTAAATACATCGTCCTCCAGTCGACTTGTCTCCATGGGTCTATTGCTGCCTCGGGCACCTTATGGCCGTTCTGCTGTGAGTCAAAGATTTTCGAATCGGACGAAAAACTGATAGTGAATTGTAGCGTTCAGGGCCTCCTAATGACGATGGAATACTAAAATTGCGTCCTGATTCAATACATCGTCCTCCAGCAGACGTGACTTCATGCGTCTATTGCTGCCTCGGGCACCTTATGGCCGTTCTGCTGTGAGTCTAGATTATCGAATGGGACAAAAAACTGATAGTGAATTGTAACGTTCAGGGCCTGCTAATGACGATGGATCACTCAAATTGCGTCCCGATTCAATACATCGTCCTCCAGCCGACTTGTCTCCATGGGTCTATTGCTGCCTCGGGCACCTTATGGCCGTTCTGCTGTGAGTCTAGATTATCGAATGGGACGAAAAACTGATAGTGAATTGTAACGTTCAGGGCCTCCTAATGACGATGGAACACTAAAATTGCGTCCCGATTCAATACATCGTCCTCCAGCAGACTTGACTTCATGGGTCTATTGCTGCCTCGGGCACATTATGGCCGTTCTGCTGTGAGTCAAAGATTTTCGAATCGGACGAAAAACTGATAGTGAATTGTAACGTTCAGGGCCACCTAATGACGATGGATCACTCAAATTGCGTCCCGATTCAATACATCGTCCTCCAGCCGACTTGACTCCATGGGTCTATTGCTGCCTCGGGCACCTTATGGCCGTTCTGCTGTGAGTCTAGATTATCGAATGGGACAAAAAACTGATAGTGAATTGTAACGTTCAGGGCCTCCTAATGACGATGGATCACTCAAATTGCGTCCCGATTCAATACATCGTCCTCCAGCAGACTTGTCTCCATGGGTCGATTGCTGCCTCGGGCACCTTATGGCCGTTCTGCTGTGAGTCAAAGATTTTCGAATCGGACGAAAAACATAGTGAATTGTAACATTCAGGGCCACCTAATGACGATGGACCACACAAATTGCGTCCCGATTCAGTACATCGTCCACTAGCCGACTTGACTCCATGGGACTATTGCTGCCTCGGGCACCTTATGGCCGATCTGCTGTGAGTCTAGATTATAGAATGGGATGAAAAACTGATAGTGAATTGTAACGTTCAGGGCCACCTAATGACGATGGATCACTCAAATTGCGTCCCGATTCAATACATCGTCCTCCAGCAGACTTGTCTCCATGGGTCTATTGCTGCCTCGGGCACCTTATGGCAGGCCTGCTGACTCAAAGATTTTCGAATCGGACGAAAAACTGATAGTGAATTGTAACGTTCAGGGCCTCCTAATGACGATAGAACACTCAAATTGCGTCCCGATTCAATACATCGTCCTCCAGCAGACTTGTCTCCATGCGTCTATTGCTGCCTCGGGCACCTTATGGCCGTTCTGCTGTGAGTCAAAGATTTTCGAATCGGACGAAAAACTGATAGTGAATTGTAACGTTCAGGGCCACCTAATGACGATGGATCACTCAAATTGCGTCCCGATTCAATACATCGTCCTCCAGCAGACTTGTCTCCATGGGTCTATTGCTGCCTCGGGCACCTTATGGCCGTTCTGCTGTGAGTCAAAGATTTTCGAATCGGACGAAAAACTGATAGTGAATTGTAACGTTCAGGGCCACCTAATGACGATGGACCACACAAATTGCGTCCCGATTCAGTACATCGTCCTCCAGCCGACCTGACTCCATGGGTCTATTGCTCCCTCAGGCACCTTATGGCCGTTCTGCTGTGAGTCTAGATTATCGAATGGGACGAAAAACTGATAGTGAATTGTAACGTTCAGGGCCACCTAATGACGATGGATCACTCAAATTGCGTCCCGATTCAATATATCGTCCTCCAGCAGGCTTGTTTCCATGGGTCTATTGTTGCCTCGGGCACCTTATGGCCGTTTTGCTGTGAGTCAAAGATTTTCGAATCGGACGAAAAACTGATAGTAAATTGGAACGTTCAGGGCCTCCTAATGACGATGGATCACTCAAATTGCGTCCCGATTCAATACATCGTCCTCCAGCGGACTTGTTTCCATTGGTCTATTGCTGCCTCGGGCACCTAATGGCCGTTCTGCAATCGGACGAAAAACTGATAGTGAATTGTAACATTCAGGGCCACCTAATGACGATGGACCACGCAATTTGCGTCCCGATTCAATACATCTTCCTCCAGCCGAGTTGACTCCATGGGTCTATTGCTGCCTCGGGCACCTTATGGCCGTTCTGCTGTGAATCTAGATTATCGAATGGGACGAAAAACTGGTAGTGAATTGTAACGTTCAGGGCCACCTAATGACGATGGATCACTCAAATTGCGTCCCGATTCAATACATCGTCCTCCAGCCGACTTGTCTCCATGGGTACTATTGCTGCCTCGGGCACCTTATGGCCGTTCTGCTATGAGTCTAGATTATCGAATGGGACGAAAAACTGATAGTGAATTGTAACGCTCAGGGCCTCCTAATGACGATGGAACACTAAAATTGCGTCCCGATTCAATACATCGTCCTCCAGCAGACTTGACTTCATGGGTCTATTGCTGCCTCGGGCACCTTATGGCCGTTCTGCTGTGAGTCAAAGATTTTCGAATCGGACGAAAAACTGATAGTGAATTGTAACGTTCAGGGCCACCTAATGACGATGGATCACTCAAATTGCGTCCCGATTCAATACATCGTCCTCCAGCAGACTTGTCTCCATGGGTCTATTGCTGCCTCGGGCACCTTATGGCAGGCCTGCTGTGACTCAAAGATTTTCGAATCGGACGAAAAACTGATAGTGAATTGTAACGTTCAGGGCCTCCTAATGACGATAGAACACTCAAATTGCGTCCCGATTCAATACATCGTCCTCCAGCAGACTTGTCTCCATGCGTCTATTGCTGCCTCGGGCACCTTATGGCCGTTCTGCTGTGAGTCAAAGATTTTCGAATCGGACGAAAAACTGATAGTGAATTGTAACGTTCAGGGCCACCTAATGACGATGGATCACTCAAATTGCGTCCCGATTCAATACATCGTCCTCCAGCCGATTTGACTCCATGGGTCTGTTGCTGCCTCGGGCACCTTATGGCCGTTCTGCTGTGAGTCTAGATTATCGAATGGGACAAAAAACTGATAGAGAATTGTAACGTTCAGGGCCTCCTAATGACGATGGATCACTCAAATTGCGTCCCGATTCAATACATCGTCCTCCAGCAGACTTGTCTCCATGGGTCTATTACTGCCTCGGGCACCTTATGGCCGTTCTGCTGTGAGTCTAGATTATCGAATGGGACGAAAAACTGATAGTGAATTGTAACGTTCAGGGCCACCTAATGACGATGGATCACTCAAATTGCGTCCCGATTCAATACATCGTCCTCCAGCAGACTTGTCTCCATGGGTCTATTGCTGCCTCGGGCACCTTATGGCCGTTCTGCTGTGAGTCAAAGATTTTCGAATCGGACGAAAAACTGATAGTGAATTGTAACTTTCAGGGCCACCTAATGACGATGGATCACTCAAATTGCGTCCCGATTCAATACATCGTCCACCAGCCGACTTGTCTCCATGGGTCTATTGCTGCCTCGGGCACCTTATGGCCGTTCTGCTGTGAGTCAAAGATTTTCGAATCGGACGAAAAACTGATAGTGAATTGTAACGTTCAGGGCCTCCTAATGACGATGGAACACTCAAATTGCGTCCCGATTTAATACATCGTCCTCGAGCAGACTTGTCTCCATGCGTCTATTGCTGCCTCGGGCACCTTATGGCCGTTCTGCTGTGAGTCAAAGATTTTCGAATCGGACGAAAAACTGATAGTGAATTGTAACTTTCAGGGCCACCTAATGACGATGGATCACTCAAATTGCGTCCCGATTAAATACATCGTCCTCCAGCCGACTTGTCTCCATGGGTCTATTGCTGCCTCGGGCACCTTATGGCCGTTCTGCTGTGAGTCAAAGATTTTCGAATCGGACGAAAAACTGATAGTGAATTGTAGCGTTCAGGGCCTCCTAATGACGATGGAATACTAAAATTGCGTCCTGATTCAATACATCGTCCTCCAGCAGACGTGACTTCATGCGTCTATTGCTGCCTCGGGCACCTTATGGCCGTTCTGCTGTGAGTCTAGATTATCGAATGGGACAAAAAACTGATAGTGAATTGTAACGTTCAGGGCCTGCTAATGACGATGGATCACTCAAATTGCGTCCCGATTCAATACATCGTCCTCCAGCCGACTTGTCTCCATGGGTCTATTGCTGCCTCGGGCACCTTATGGCCGTTCTGCTGTGAGTCTAGATTTTCGAATGGGACGAAAAACTGATAGTGAATTGTAACGTTCAGGGCCTCCTAATGACGATGGAACACTAAAATTGCGTCCCGATTCAATACATCGTCCTCCAGCAGACTTGACTTCATGGGTCTATTGCTGCCTCGGGCACATTATGGCCGTTCTGCTGTGAGTCAAAGATTTTCGAATCGGACGAAAAACTGATAGTGAATTGTAACGTTCAGGGCCACCTAATGACGATGGATCACTCAAATTGCGTCCCGATTCAATACATCGTCCTCCAGCCGACTTGACTCCATGGGTCTATTGCTGCCTCGGGCACCTTATGGCCGTTCTGCTGTGAGTCTAGATTATCGCATGGGACAAAAAACTGATAGTGAATTGTAACTTTCAGGGCCTCCTAATGACGATGGATCACTCAAATTGCGTCCCGATTCAATACATCGTCCTCCAGCAGACTTGTCTCCATGGGTCGATTGCTGCCTCGGGCACCTTATGGCCGTTCTGCTGTGAGTCAAAGATTTTCGAATCGGACGAAAAACATAGTGATTTGTAACATTCAGGGCCACCTAATGACGATGGACCACACAAATTGCGTCCCGATTCAGTACATCGTCCACTAGCCGACTTGACACCATGGGACTATTGCTGCCTCGGGCACCTTATGGCCGATCTGCTGTGAGTCTAGATTATAGAATGGGATGAAAAACTGATAGTGAATTGTAACGTTCAGGGCCACCTAATGACGAAGGATCACTCAAATTGCGTCCCGATTCAATACATCGTCCTCCAGCAGACTTGTCTCCATGGGTCTATTGCTGCCTCGGGCACCTTATGGCAGGCCTGCTGTGACTCAAAGATTTTCGAATCGGACGAAAAACTGATAGTGAATTGTAACGTTCAGGGCCTCCTAATGACGATAGAACACTCAAATTGCGTCCCGATTCAATACATCGTCCTCCAGCAGACTTGTCTCCATGCGTCTATTGCTGCCTCGGGCACCTTATGGCCGTTCTGCTGTGAGTCAAAGATTTTCGAATCGGACGAAAAACTGATTGTGAATTGTAACGTTCAGGGCCACCTAATGACGATGGATCACTCAAATTGCGTCCCGATTCAATACATCGTCCTCCAGCCGATTTGACTCCATGGGTCTATTGCTGCCTCGGGCACCTTATGGCCGTTCTGCTGTGAGTCTAGATTATCGAATGGGACAAAAAACTGATAGTGAATTGTAACGTTCAGGGCCTCCTAATGACGATGGATCACTCAAATTGCGTCCCGATTCAATACATCGTCCTCCAGCAGACTTGTCTCCATGGGTCTATTACTGCCTCGGGCACCTTATGGCCGTTCTGCTGTGAGTCTAGATTATCGAATGGGACGAAAAACTGATAGTGAATTGTAACGTTCAGGGCCACCTAATGACGATGGATCACTCAAATTGCGTCCCGATTCAATACATCGTCCTCCAGCAGACTTGACTCCATGGGTCTATTGCTGCCTCGGGCACCTTATGGCCGTTCTGCTGTGAGTCAAAGATTTTCGAATCGGACGAAAAACTGATAGTGAATTGTAACTTTCAGGGCCACCTAATGACGATGGATCACTCAAATTGCGTCCCGATTCAATACATCGTCCACCAGCCGACTTGTCTCCATTGGTCTATTGCTGCCTCGGGCACCTTATGGCCGTTCTGCTGTGAGTCAAAGATTTTCGAATCGGACGAAAAACTGATAGTGAATTGTAACGTTCAGGGCCTCCTAATGACGATGGATCACTCAAATTGCGTCCCGATTAAATACATCGTCCTCCAGCCGACTTGTCTCCATGGGTCTATTGCTGCCTCGGGCACCTTATGGCCGTTCTGCTGTGAGTCAAAGATTTTCGAATCGGACGAAAAACTGATAGTGAATAGTAGCGTTCAGGGCCTCCTAATGACGATGGAACACTCAAATTGCGTCCCGATTCAATACATCGTCCTCCAGCAGACGTGACTTCATGCGTCTATTGCTGCCTCGGGCACCTTATGGCCGTTCTGCTGTGAGTCTAGATTATCGAATGGGACAAAAAACTGATAGTGAATTGTAACGTTCAGGGCCTCCTAATGACGATGGATCACTCAAATTGCGTCCCTATTCAATACATCGTCCTCCAGCCGACTTGACTCCATGGGTCTATTGCTGCCTCGGGCACCTTATGGCCGTTCTGCTGTGAGTCTAGATTATCGAATGGGACGAAAAACTGATAGTGAATTGTAACGTTCAGGGCCTCCTAATGACGATGGATCACTCAAATTGCGTCCCGATTCAATACATCGTCCTCCAGCAGACTTGTCTCCATGGGTCGATTGCTGCTCGGGCACCTAATGGCCGTTCTGCTGTGAGTCAAAGATTTTCGAATCGGACGAAAAACTGATAGTGAATTGTAACATTCAGGGCCTTCTAATGACGATGGACCACGCAAATTGCGTCCCGATTCAATACATCATCCTCCAGCCGAGTTGACTCCATGGGTCTATTACTGCCTCGGGCACCTTATGGCCGTTCTGCTGTGAGTCTAGATTATAGAATGGGATGAAAAACTGATAGTGAATTGTAACGTTCAGGGCCACCTAATGACAATGGATCACTCAAATTGCGTCCCGATTCAATACATCGTCCTCCAGCAGACTTGTCTCCATGGGTCGATTGCTGCTCGGGCACCTAATGGCCGTTCTGCTGTGAGTCAAAGATTTTCGAATCGGACGAAAAACTGATAGTGAATTGTAACATTCAGGGCCTTCTAATGACGATGGAACACTCAAATTCAGTCCCGATTCAATACATCGTCCTCCAGCAGACTTGTCTCCATGCGTCTATTGCTGCCTCGGGCACCTTATGGCCGTTCTGCTGTGAGTCAAAGATTTTCGAATCGGACGAAAAACTGATAGTGAATTGTAACGTTCAGGGCCACCTAATGACGATGGATCACTCAAATTGCGTCCCGATTCAATACATCGTCCTCCAGGCGACTTGACTGCATGGGTCTATTGCTGCCTCGGGCACCTTATGGCCGTTCTGCTGTGAGTCTAGATTATCGAATGGGACAAAAAACTGATAGTGAATTGTAACGTTCAGGGCCTCCTAATGACGATGGATCACTCAAATTGCGTCCCGATTCAATACATCGTCCTCCAGCAGACTTGTCTCCATGGGTGTATTGCTGCCTCGGGCACCTTATGGCCGATCTGCTGTGAGTCTAGATTATCGAATGGGACGAAAAACTGATAGTGAATTGTAACGTTCAGGGCCTCCTAATGACGATGGATCACTCAAATTGCGTCCCTATACAATACATCGTCCTCCAGCCGACTTGACTCCATGGGTCTATTGCTGCCTCGGGCACCTTATGGCCGTTCTGCTGTGAGTCTAGATTATCGAATGGGACGAAAAACTGATAGGGAATTGTAACGTTCAGGGCCTCCTAATGACGATGGATCACTCAAATTGCGTCCCGATTCAATACATCGTCCTCCAGCAGACTTGTCTCCATGGGTCGATTGCTGCCTCGGGCACCTTATGGCCGTTCTGCTGTGAATCTAGATTATCGAATGGGACGAAAAACTGGTAGTGAATTGTAACGTTCAGGGCCACCTAATGACGATGGATCACTCAAATTGCGTCCCGATTCAATACATCGTCCTCCAGCCGACTTGTCTCCATGGGTACTATTGCTGCCTCGGGCACCTTATGGCCGTTCTGCTATGAGTCTAGATTATCGAATGGGACGAAAAACTGATAGTGAATTGTAACGCTCAGGGCCTCCTAATGACGATGGAACACTAAAATTGCGTCCCGATTCAATACATCGTCCTCCAGCAGACTTGACTTCATGGGTCTATTGCTGCCTCGGGCACCTTATGGCCGTTCTGCTGTGAGTCAAAGATTTTCGAATCGGACGAAAAACTGATAGTGAATTGTAACGTTCAGGGCCACCTAATGACGATGGATCACTCAAATTGCGTCCCGATTCAATACATCGTCCTCCAGCAGACTTGTCTCCATGGGTCTATTGCTGCCTCGGGCACCTTATGGCAGGCCTGCTGTGACTCAAAGATTTTCGAATCGGACGAAAAACTGATAGTGAATTGTAACGTTCAGGGCCTCCTAATGACGATAGAACACTCAAATTGCGTCCCGATTCAATACATCGTCCTCCAGCAGACTTGTCTCCATGCGTCTATTGCTGCCTCGGGCACCTTATGGCCGTTCTGCTATGAGTCTAGATTATCGAATGGGACAAAAAACTGATAGAGAATTGTAACGTTCAGGGCCTCCTAATGACGATGGATCACTCAAATTGCGTCCCGATTCAATACATCGTCCTCCAGCAGACTTGTCTCCATGGGTCTATTACTGCCTCGGGCACCTTATGGCCGTTCTGCTGTGAGTCTAGATTATCGAATGGGACGAAAAACTGATAGTGAATTGTAACGTTCAGGGCCACCTAATGACGATGGATCACTCAAATTGCGTCCCGATTCAATACATCGTCCTCCAGCAGACTTGTCTCCATGGGTCTATTGCTGCCTCGGGCACCTTATGGCCGTTCTGCTGTGAGTCAAAGATTTTCGAATCGGACGAAAAACTGATAGTGAATTGTAACTTTCAGGGCCACCTAATGACGATGGATCACTCAAATTGCGTCCCGATTCAATACATCGTCCACCAGCCGACTTGTCTCCATGGGTCTATTGCTGCCTCGGGCACCTTATGGCCGTTCTGCTGTGAGTCAAAGATTTTCGAATCGGACGAAAAACTGATAGTGAATTGTAACGTTCAGGGCCTCCTAATGACGATGGAACACTCAAATTGCGTCCCGATTTAATACATCGTCCTCGAGCAGACTTGTCTCCATGCGTCTATTGCTGCCTCGGGCACCTTATGGCCGTTCTGCTGTGAGTCAAAGATTTTCGAATCGGACGAAAAACTGATAGTGAATTGTAACTTTCAGGGCCACCTAATGACGATGGATCACTCAAATTGCGTCCCGATTAAATACATCGTCCTCCAGCCGACTTGTCTCCATGGGTCTATTGCTGCCTCGGGCACCTTATGGCCGTTCTGCTGTGAGTCAAAGATTTTCGAATCGGACGAAAAACTGATAGTGAATTGTAGCGTTCAGGGCCTCCTAATGACGATGGAATACTAAAATTGCGTCCTGATTCAATACATCGTCCTCCAGCAGACGTGACTTCATGCGTCTATTGCTGCCTCGGGCACCTTATGGCCGTTCTGCTGTGAGTCTAGATTATCGAATGGGACAAAAAACTGATAGTGAATTGTAACGTTCAGGGCCTGCTAATGACGATGGATCACTCAAATTGCGTCCCGATTCAATACATCGTCCTCCAGCCTACTTGTCTCCATGGGTCTATTGCTGCCTCGGGCACCTTATGGCCGTTCTGCTGTGAGTCTAGATTATCGAATGGGACGAAAAACTGATAGTGAATTGTAACGTTCAGGGCCTCCTAATGACGATGGAACACTAAAATTGCGTCCCGATTCAATACATCGTCCTCCAGCAGACTTGACTTCATGGGTCTATTGCTGCCACGGGCACATTATGGCCGTTCTGCTGTGAGTCAAAGATTTTCGAATCGGACGAAAAACTGATAGTGAATTGTAACGTTCAGGGCCACCTAATGACGATGGATCACTCAAATTGCGTCCCGATTCAATACATCGTCCTCCAGCCGACTTGACTCCATGGGTCTATTGCTGCCTCGGGCACCTTATGGCCGTTCTGCTGTGAGTCTAGATTATCGCATGGGACAAAAAACTGATAGTGAATTGTAACTTTCAGGGCCTCCTAATGACGATGGATCACTCAAATTGCATCCCGATTCAATACATCGTCCTCCAGCAGACTTGTCTCCATGGGTCGATTGCTGCCTCGGGCACCTTATGGCCGTTCTGCTGTGAGTCAAAGATTTTCGAATCGGACGAAAAACATAGTGATTTGTAACATTCAGGGCCACCTAATGACGATGGACCACACAAATTGCGTCCCGATTCAGTACATCGTCCACTAGCCGACTTGACTCCATGGGACTATTGCTGCCTCGGGCACCTTATGGCCGATCTGCTGTGAGTCTAGATTATAGAATGGGATGAAAAACTGATAGTGAATTGTAACGTTCAGGGCCACCTAATGACGAAGGATCACTCAAATTGCGTCCCGATTCAATACATCGTCCTCCAGCAGACTTGTCTCCATGGGTCTATTGCTGCCTCGGGCACCTTATGGCAGGCCTGCTGTGACTCAAAGATTTTCGAATCGGACGAAAAACTGATAGTGAATTGTAACGTTCAGGGCCTCCTAATGACGATAGAACACTCAAATTGCGTCCCGATTCAATACATCGTCCTCCAGCAGACTTGTCTCCATGCGTCTATTGCTGCCTCGGGCACCTTATGGCCGTTCTGCTGTGAGTCAAAGATTTTCGAATCGGACGAAAAACTGATAGTGAATTGTAACGTTCAGGGCCACCTAATGACGATGGATCACTCAAATTGCGTCCCGATTCAATACATCGTCCTCCAGCCGATTTGACTCCATGGGTCTATTGCTGCCTCGGGCACCTTATGGCCGTTCTGCTGTGAGTCTAGATTATCGAATGGGACAAAAAACTGATAGTGAATTGTAACGTTCAGGGCCTCCTAATGACGATGGATCACTCAAATTGCGTCCCGATTCAATACATCGTCCTCCAGCAGACTTGTCTCCATGGGTCTATTACTGCCTCGGGCACCTTATGGCCGTTCTGCTGTGAGTCTAGATTATCGAATGGGACGAAAAACTGATAGTGAATTGTAACGTTCAGGGCCACCTAATGACGATGGATCACTCAAATTGCGTCCCGATTCAATACATCGTCCTCCAGCAGACTTGACTCCATGGGTCTATTGTTGCCTCGGGCACCTTATGGCCGTTCTGCTGTGAGTCAAAGATTTTCGAATCGGACGAAAAACTGATAGTGAATTGTAACTTTCAGGGCCACCTAATGACGATGGATCACTCAAATTGCGTCCCGATTCAATACATCGTCCACCAGCCGACTTGTCTCCATTGGTCTATTGCTGCCTCGGGCACCTTATGGCCGTTCTGCTGTGAGTCAAAGATTTTCGAATCGGACGAAAAACTGATAGTGAATTGTAACGTTCAGGGCCTCCTAATGACGATGGATCACTCAAATTGCGTCCCGATTAAATACATCGTCCTCCAGCCGACTTGTCTCCATGGGTCTATTGCTGCCTCGGGCACCTTATGGCCGTTCTGCTGTGAGTCAAAGATTTTCGAATCGGACGAAAAACTGATAGTGAATAGTAGCGTTCAGGGCCTCCTAATGACGATGGAACACTCAAATTGCGTCCCGATTCAATACATCGTCCTCCAGCAGACGTGACTTCATGCGTCTATTGCTGCCTCGGGCACCTTATGGCCGTTCTGCTGTGAGTCTAGATTATCGAATGGGACAAAAAACTGATAGTGAATTGTAACGTTCAGGGCCTCCTAATGACGATGGATCACTCAAATTGCGTCCCTATTCAATACATCGTCCTCCAGCCGACTTGACTCCATGGGTCTATTGCTGCCTCGGGCACCTTATGGCCGTTCTGCTGTGAGTCTAGATTATCGAATGGGACGAAAAACTGATAGTGAATTGTAACGTTCAGGGCCTCCTAATGACGATGGATCACTCAAATTGCGTCCCGATTCAATACATCGTCCTCCAGCAGACTTGTCTCCATGGGTCGATTGCTGCTCGGGCACCTAATGGCCGTTCTGCTGTGAGTCAAAGATTTTCGAATCGGACGAAAAACTGATAGTGAATTGTAACATTCAGGGCCTTCTAATGACGATGGACCACGCAAATTGCGTCCCGATTCAATACATCATCCTCCAGCCGAGTTGACTCCATGGGTCTATTACTGCCTCGGGCACCTTATGGCCGTTCTGCTGTGAGTCTAGATTATAGAATGGGATGAAAAACTGATAGTGAATTGTAACGTTCAGGGCCACCTAATGACAATGGATCACTCAAATTGCGTCCCGATTCAATACATCGTCCTCCAGCAGACTTGTCTCCATGGGTCTATAGCTGCCTCGGGCACCTTATGGCAGGCCTGCTGTGACTCAAAGATTTTCGAATCGGACGAAAAACTGATAGTGAATTGTAACGTTCAGGGCCTCCTAATGACGATGGAACACTCAAATTCCGTCCCGATTCAATACATCGTCCTCCAGCAGACTTGTCTCCATGCGTCTATTGCTGCCTCGGGCACCTTATGGCCGTTCTGCTGTGAGTCAAAGATTTTCGAATCGGACGAAAAACTGATAGTGAATTGTAACGTTCAGGGCCACCTAATGACGATGGATCACTCAAATTGCGTCCCGATTCAATACATCGTCCTCCAGGCGACTTGACTGCATGGGTCTATTGCTGCCTCGGGCACCTTATGGCCGTTCTGCTGTGAGTCTAGATTATCGAATGGGACAAAAAACTGATAGTGAATTGTAACGTTCAGGGCCTCCTAATGACGATGGATCACTCAAATTGCGTCCCGATTCAATACATCGTCCTCCAGCAGACTTGTCTCCATGGGTGTATTGCTGCCTCGGGCACCTTATGGCCGTTCTGCTGTGAGTCAAAGATTTTCGAATCGGACGAAAAACTGATAGTGATTTGTAACATTCAGGGCCAGCTAATGATGATGGACCACACAAATTGCGTCCCGATTCAGTACATCGTCCACTAGCCGACTTGACTCCATGGGACTATTGCTGCCTCGGGCACCTTATGGCCGTTCTGCTGTGAGTCTAGATTATAGAATGGGATGAAAAACTGATAGTGAATTGTAACGTTCAGGGCCACCTAATGACGATGGATCACTCAAATTGCGTCCCGATTCAATACATCGTCCTCCAGTAGACTTGTCTCCATGGGTCTATTGCTGCCTCGGGCACCTTATGGCAGGCCTGCTGTGACTCAAAGATTATCGAATGGGACGAAAAACTGATAGTGAATTGTAACGTTCAGGGCCACCTAATGACGATGGATCACTCAAATTGCGTCCCGATTCAATACATCGTCCTCCAGCAGACTTGTCTGCATGGGTCTATTGCTGCCTCGGGCACCTTATGGCCGTTCTGCTGTGAGTCTAGATTATCGAATGGGACGAAAAACTGATAGTGAATTGTCACGTTCAGGGCCTCCTAATGACGATGGATCACTCAAATTGCGTCCCGATTCAATATATCGTCCTCCAGCAGACTTGTTTCCATGGGTCTATTGTTGCCTCGGGCACCTTATGGCCGTTCTGCTGTGAGTCAAAGATTTTCGAATCGGACGAAAAACTGATAGTAAATTGGAACGTTCAGGGCCTCCTAATGACGATGGAACACTCAAATTGCGTCCCGATTCAATACATCGTCCTCCAGCGGAATTGTTTCCATTGGTCTATTGCTGCCTCGGGCACCTAATGGCCGTTCTGCTGTGAGTCAAAGACTTTCGAATCGGACGGAAAACTGATAGTGAATTGTAACATTCAGGGCCACCTAATGACGATGGACCACCCAAATTGCGTCCCGATTCAATACATCGTCCTCCAGCAGACTTGTCTCCATGGGTCTATTGCTGCCTCGGGCACCTTATGGCCGTTCTGCTGTGAGTCTAGATTATCGAATGGGACGAAAAACTGATAGTGAATTGTAACGTTCAGGGCCTCCTAATGACGATGGATCACTCAAATTGCGTCCCGATTCAATACGTCGTCCTCCAGCAGACTTGTCTCCATGGGTCTATTGCTGCCTCGGGCACCTTATGGCCGTTCTGCTGTGAGTCTAGATTATCGAATGGGACGAAAAACTGATAGTGAAATGTAACGTTCAGGGCCACCTAATGACGATGGATCACTCAAATTGCGTCCCGATTCAATACATCGTCCTCCAGCCGCCTTGACTCCATGGGCCTATTGCTGCCTCGGGCACCTTATGGCCGTTCTGCTGTGAGTCTAGATTATCGAATGGGACGAAAAACTGATAGCGAATTGTAACGTTCAGGGCCTCCTAATGACGATGGATCACTCAAATTGCGTCCCGATTCAATACAACGTCCTCCAGCAGACTTGTCTCCATGGGTCTATTGCTGCCTCGGGCACCTTATGGCCGTTCTGCTGTGAGTCAAAGATTTTCGAATCGGACGAAAAACTGATAGGGATTTGTAACATTCAGGGCCACCTAATGACGATGGACCACACAAATTGCGTCCCGATTCAGTACATCGTCCACTAGCCGACTTGACTCCATGGGACTATTGCTGTCTCGGGCACCTTATGGCCGTTCTGCTGTGAGTCTAGATTATAGAATGGGATGAAAAACTGATAGTGAATTGTAACGTTCAGGGCCACCTAATGACGATGGATCACTCAAATTGCGTCCCGATTCAATACATCGTCCTCCAGCAGACTTGTCTCCATGGGTCTATTGCTGCCTCGGGCACCTTATGGCAGGCCTGCTGTGACTCAATGATTTTCGAATCGGACGAAAAACTGATAGTGAATTGTAACGTTCAGGGCCTCCTAATGACGATGGAACACACAAATTGCGTCCCGATTCAATACATCGTCCTCCAGCAGACTTGTCTCCATGGGTCTATTGCTGCCTCGGGCACCTTATGGCCGTTCTGCTGTGAGTCAAAGATTTTCGAATCGGACGAAAAACTGATAGTGAATTGTAACATTCAGGGCCACCTAATGACGATGGACCACACAAATTGCGTCCCGATTTAGTACATCGTCCTCCAGCCGTCCTGACTCCATGGGTCTATTGCTGCCTCAGGCACCTTATGGCCGTTCTGCTGTGAGTCTAGATTATCGAATGGGACGAAAATCTGATAGTGAATTGTAACGTTCAGGGCCACCTAATTACGATGGATCACTCAAATTGCGTCCCGATTCAATATATCGTCCTCCAGCAGACTTGTTCCATGGGTCTATTGTTGCCTCGGGCACCTTATGGCCGTTCTGCTGTGAGTCAAAGATTTTCGAATCGGACGAAAAACTGATAGTGAATTGTAACATTCAGGGCCACCTAATGACGATGGATCACTCAAATTGCGTCCCGATTCAATACATCGTCCTCCAACCGAGTTGACTCCATGGGTCTATTGCTGCCTCTGGCACCTTATGGCCGTTCTGCTGTGAATCTAGATTATCGAATGGGACGAAAAACTGATAGTGAATTGTAACGTTCAGGGCCACCTAATGACGATGGATCACTCAAATTGCGTCCCGATTCAATACAACGTCCCCAGCCGACTTGACTCCATGGGTCTATTGCTGCCTCGGGCACCTTATGGCCGTTCTGCTGTGAGTCAAAGATTTTCGAATCGGACGAAAAACTGATAGTGAATTGTAACGTTCAGGGCCTCCTAATGACGATGGATCACTCAAATTGCGTCCCGATTCAATACATCGTCCTCCAGCAGACTTGTCTCCATGGGTCTATTGCTGCCTCGGGCACCTTATGGCCGTTCTGCTGTGAGTCTAGATTATCGAATGGGACGAAAAACTGATAGTGAATTGTAACGTTCAGGGCCACCTAATGACGATGGATCACTCAAATTGCGTCCCGATTCAATACATCGTCCTCCAGCCGACTTGACTCCATGGGTCTATTACTGCCTCGGGCACCTTATGGCCGTTCTGCTGTGAGTCTAGATTATCGAATGGGACGAAAAACTGATAGTGAATTGTAACGTTCAGGGCCTCCTAATGACGATGGATCACTCAAATTGCGTCCCGATTCAATACATCGTCCTCCAGCAGACTTGTCTCAATGGGTCTATTGCTGCCTCGGGCACCTTATGGCCGTTCTGCTGTGAGTCTAGATTATCGAATGGGACGAAAAACTGATAGTGAATTGTAACGTTCAGGGCCACCTAATGACGATGGATCACTCAAATTGCGTCCCGATTCAATACATCGTCCTCCAGCCGCCTTGACTCCATGGGTCTATTGCTGCCTCGGGCACCTTATGGCCGTTCTGCTGTGAGTCTAGATTATCGAATGGGACGAAAAACTGATAGCGAATTGTAACGTTCAGGGCCTCCTAATGACGATGGATCACTCAAATTGCGTCCCGATTCAATACAACGTCCTCCAGCAGACTTGTCTCCATGGGTCTATTGCTGCCTCGGGCACCTTATGGCCGTTCTGCTGTGAGTCAAAGATTTTCGAATCGGACGAAAAACTGATAGTGATTTGTAACATTCAGGGCCACCTAATGACGATGGACCACACAAATTGCGTCCCGATTCAGTACATCGTCCACTAGCCGACTTGACTCCATGGGACTATTGCTGTCTCGGGCACCTTATGGCCGTTCTGCTGTGAGTCTAGATTATAGAATGGGATGAAAAACTGATAGTGAATTGTAACGTTCAGGGCCACCTAATGACGATGGATCACTCAAATTGCGTCCCGATTCAATACATCGTCCTCCTGCAGACTTGTCTCCATGGGTCTATTGCTGCCTCGGGCACCTTATGGCAGGCCTGCTGTGACTCAAAGATTTTCAAATCGGACGAAAAACTGATAGTGAATTGTAACGTTCAGGGCCTCCTAATGACGATGGAACACACAAATTGCGTCCCGATTCAATACATCGTCCTCCAGCAGACTTGTCTCCATGGGTCTATTGCTGCCTCGGGCACCTTATGGCCGTTCTGCTGTGAGTCTAGATTATCGAATGGGACGAAAAACTGATAGTGAATTGTAACGTTCAGGGCCACCTAATGACGATGGATCACTCAAATTGCGTCCCGATTCAATACATCGTCCTCCAGCCGCCTTGACTCCATGGGTCTATTGCTGCCTCGGGCACCTTATGGCCGTTCTGCTGTGAGTCTAGATCATCGAATGGGACGAAAAACTGATAGCGAATTGTAACGTTCAGGGCCTCCTAATGACGATGGATCACTCAAATTGCGTCCCGATTCAATACAACGTCCTCCAGCAGACTTGTCTCCATGGGTCTATTGCTGCCTCGGGCACCTTATGGCCGTTCTGCTGTGAGTCAAAGATTTTCGAATCGGACGAAAAACTGATAGTGATTTGTAACATTCAGGGCCACCTAATGACGATGGACCACACAAATTGCGTCCCGATTCAGTACATCGTCCACTAGCCGACTTGACTCCATGGGACTATTGCTGTCTCGGGCACCTTATGGCCGTTCTGCTGTGAGTCTAGATTATAGAATGGGATGAAAAACTGATAGTGAATTGTAACGTTCAGGGCCACCTAATGACGATGGATCACTCAAATTGCGTCCCGATTCAATACATCGTCCTCCAGCAGACTTGACTCCATGGGTCTATTGCTGCCTCGGGCACCTTATGGCCGTTCTGCTGTGAGTCTAGATTATCGAATGGGACGAAAAACTGATAGCGAATTGTAACGTTCAGGGCCTCCTAATGACGATGGATCACTCAAATTGCGTCCCGATTCAATACAACGTCCTCCAGCAGACTTGTCTCCATGGGTCTATTGCTGCCTCGGGCACCTTATGGCCGTTCTGCTGTGAGTCAAAGATTTTCGAATCGGACGAAAAACTGATAGTGATTTGTAACATTCAGGGCCACCTAATGACGATGGACCACACAAATTGCGTCCCGATTCAGTACATCGTCCACTAGCCGACTTGACTCCATGGGACTATTGCTGTCTCGGGCACCTTATGGCCGTTCTGCTGTGAGTCTAGATTATAGAATGGGATGAAAAACTGATAGTGAATTGTAACGTTCAGGGCCACCTAATGACGATGGATCACTCAAATTGCGTCCCGATTCAATACATCGTCCTCCAGCAGACTTGTCTCCATGGGTCTATTGCTGCCTCGGGCACCTTATGGCAGGCCTGCTGTGACTCACAGATTTTCGAATCGGACGAAAAACTGATAGTGAATTGTAACGTTCAGGGCCTCCTAATGACGATGGAACACACAAATTGCGTCCCGATTCAATACATCGTCCTCCAGCAGACTTGTCTCCATGGGTCTATTGCTGCCTCGGGCACCTTATGGCCGTTCTGCTGTGAGTCTAGATTATTGAATGGGACAAAAAACTGATAGTGAATTGTAACGTTCAGGGCCACCTAATGACGATGGATCACTCAAATTGCGTCCCGATTCAATACATCGTCCTCCAGCAGACTTGTCTCCATGGGTCTATTGCTGCCTCGGGCACCTTATGGCAGGCCTGCTGTGACTCAAAGATTTTCGAATCGGACGAAAAACTGATAGTGAATTGTAACGTTCAGGGCCTCCTAATGACGATGGAACACACAAATTGCGTCCCGATTCAATACATCGTCCTCCAGCAGACTTGTCTCCATGGGTCGATTGCTGCCTCGGGCACCTAATGGCCGTTCTGCTGTGAGTCTAAGATTTTCGAATCGGACGAAAAACTGATAGTGAATTGTAACGTTCAGGGCCACCTAATGACGATGGATCACTCAAATTGCGTCCCGATTCAATACATCGTCCTCCAGCAGACTTGTCTCCATGGGTCTATTGCTGCCTCGGGCACCTTATGGCCGTTCTGCTGTGAGTCTAGATTATCGAATGGGACGAAAAACTGATAGTGAATTGTAACGTTCAGGGCCACCTAATGACGATGGATCACTCAAATTACGTCCTGATTCAATACATCGTCCTCCAGCAGACTTGACTTCATGGGTCTATTGCTGCCTCGGGCACCTTATGGCCGTTCTGCTGTGAGTCAAAGATTTTCGAATCGGACGAAAAACTGATAGTGAATTGTAACTTTCAGGGCCACCTAATGACGATGGATCACTCAAATTGCGTCCCGATTCAATACATCGTCCTCCAGCAGACTTGTCTCCATGGGTCGATTGCTGCCTCGGGCACCTTATGGCCGTTCTGCTGTGAGTCAAAGATTTTCGAATCGGACGAAAAACTGATAGTGATTTGTAACATTCAGGGCCAGCTAATGATGATGGACCACACAAATTGCGTCCCGATTCAGTACATCGTCCACTAGCCGACTTGACTCCATGGGACTATTGCTGCCTCGGGCACCTTATGGCCGTTCTGCTGTGAGTCTAGATTATAGAATGGGATGAAAAACTGATAGTGAATTGTAACGTTCAGGGCCACCTAATGACGATGGATCACTCAAATTGCGTCCCGATTCAATACATCGTCCTCCAGTAGACTTGTCTCCATGGGTCTATTGCTGCCTCGGGCACCTTATGGCAGGCCTGCTGTGACTCAAAGATTATCGAATGGGACGAAAAACTGATAGTGAATTGTAACGTTCAGGGCCACCTAATGACGATGGATCACTCAAATTGCGTCCCGATTCAATACATCGTCCTCCAGCAGACTTGTCTGCATGGGTCTATTGCTGCCTCGGGCACCTTATGGCCGTTCTGCTGTGAGTCTAGATTATCGAATGGGACGAAAAACTGATAGTGAATTGTCACGTTCAGGGCCTCCTAATGACGATGGATCACTCAAATTGCGTCCCGATTCAATATATCGTCCTCCAGCAGACTTGTTTCCATGGGTCTATTGTTGCCTCGGGCACCTTATGGCCGTTCTGCTGTGAGTCAAAGATTTTCGAATCGGACGAAAAACTGATAGTAAATTGGAACGTTCAGGGCCTCCTAATGACGATGGAACACTCAAATTGCGTCCCGATTCAATACATCGTCCTCCAGCGGAATTGTTTCCATTGGTCTATTGCTGCCTCGGGCACCTAATGGCCGTTCTGCTGTGAGTCAAAGACTTTCGAATCGGACGGAAAACTGATAGTGAATTGTAACATTCAGGGCCACCTAATGACGATGGACCACCCAAATTGCGTCCCGATTCAATACATCGTCCTCCAGCAGACTTGTCTCCATGGGTCTATTGCTGCCTCGGGCACCTTATGGCCGTTCTGCTGTGAGTCTAGATTATCGAATGGGACGAAAAACTGATAGTGAATTGTAACGTTCAGGGCCTCCTAATGACGATGGATCACTCAAATTGCGTCCCGATTCAATACGTCGTCCTCCAGCAGACTTGTCTCCATGGGTCTATTGCTGCCTCGGGCACCTTATGGCCGTTCTGCTGTGAGTCTAGATTATCGAATGGGACGAAAAACTGATAGTGAAATGTAACGTTCAGGGCCACCTAATGACGATGGATCACTCAAATTGCGTCCCGATTCAATACATCGTCCTCCAGCCGCCTTGACTCCATGGGTCTATTGCTGCCTCGGGCACCTTATGGCCGTTCTGCTGTGAGTCTAGATTATCGAATGGGACGAAAAACTGATAGCGAATTGTAACGTTCAGGGCCTCCTAATGACGATGGATCACTCAAATTGCGTCCCGATTCAATACAACGTCCTCCAGCAGACTTGTCTCCATGGGTCTATTGCTGCCTCGGGCACCTTATGGCCGTTCTGCTGTGAGTCAAAGATTTTCGAATCGGACGAAAAACTGATAGGGATTTGTAACATTCAGGGCCACCTAATGACGATGGACCACACAAATTGCGTCCCGATTCAGTACATCGTCCACTAGCCGACTTGACTCCATGGGACTATTGCTGTCTCGGGCACCTTATGGCCGTTCTGCTGTGAGTCTAGATTATAGAATGGGATGAAAAACTGATAGTGAATTGTAACGTTCAGGGCCACCTAATGACGATGGATCACTCAAATTGCGTCCCGATTCAATACATCGTCCTCCAGCAGACTTGTCTCCATGGGTCTATTGCTGCCTCGGGCACCTTATGGCAGGCCTGCTGTGACTCAAAGATTTTCGAATCGGACGAAAAACTGATAGTGAATTGTAACGTTCAGGGCCTCCTAATGACGATGGAACACACAAATTGCGTCCCGATTCAATACATCGTCCTCCAGCAGACTTGTCTCCATGGGTCTATTGCTGCCTCGGGCACCTTATGGCCGTTCTGCTGTGAGTCAAAGATTTTCGAATCGGACGAAAAACTGATAGTGAATTGTAACATTCAGGGCCACCTAATGACGATGGACCACACAAATTGCGTCCCGATTTAGTACATCGTCCTCCAGCCGTCCTGACTCCATGGGTCTATTGCTGCCTCAGGCACCTTATGGCCGTTCTGCTGTGAGTCTAGATTATCGAATGGGACGAAAATCTGATAGTGAATTGTAACGTTCAGGGCCACCTAATTACGATGGATCACTCAAATTGCGTCCCGATTCAATATATCGTCCTCCAGCAGACTTGTTCCATGGGTCTATTGTTGCATCGGGCACCTTATGGCCGTTCTGCTGTGAGTCAAAGATTTTCGAATCGGACGAAAAACTGATAGTGAATTGTAACATTCAGGGCCACCTAATGACGATGGATCACTCAAATTGCGTCCCGATTCAATACATCGTCCTCCAACCGAGTTGACTCCATGGGTCTATTGCTGCCTCTGGCACCTTATGGCCGTTCTGCTGTGAATCTAGATTATCGAATGGGACGAAAAACTGATAGTGAATTGTAACGTTCAGGGCCACCTAATGACGATGGATCACTCAAATTGCGTCCCGATTCAATACAACGTCCCCAGCCGACTTGACTCCATGGGTCTATTGCTGCCTCGGGCACCTTATGGCCGTTCTGCTGTGAGTCAAAGATTTTCGAATCGGACGAAAAACTGATAGTGAATTGTAACGTTCAGGGCCTCCTAATGACGATGGATCACTCAAATTGCGTCCCGATTCAATACATCGTCCTCCAGCAGACTTGTCTCCATGGGTCTATTGCTGCCTCGGGCACCTTATGGCCGTTCTGCTGTGAGTCTAGATTATCGAATGGGACGAAAAACTGATAGTGAATTGTAACGTTCAGGGCCACCTAATGACGATGGATCACTCAAATTGCGTCCCGATTCAATACATCGTCCTCCAGCCGACTTGACTCCATGGGTCTATTGCTGCCTCGGGCACCTTATGGCCGTTCTGCTGTGAGTCTAGATTATCGAATGGGACGAAAAACTGATAGTGAATTGTAACGTTCAGGGCCTCCTAATGACGATGGATCACTCAAATTGCGTCCCGATTCAATACATCGTCCTCCAGCAGACTTGTCTCAATGGGTCTATTGCTGCCTCGGGCACCTTATGGCCGTTCTGCTGTGAGTCTAGATTATCGAATGGGACGAAAAACTGATAGTGAATTGTAACGTTCAGGGCCACCTAATGACGATGGATCACTCAAATTGCGTCCCGATTCAATACATCGTCCTCCAGCCGCCTTGACTCCATGGGTCTATTGCTGCCTCGGGCACCTTATGGCCGTTCTGCTGTGAGTCTAGATTATCGAATGGGACGAAAAACTGATAGCGAATTGTAACGTTCAGGGCCTCCTAATGACGATGGATCACTCAAATTGCGTCCCGATTCAATACAACGTCCTCCAGCAGACTTGTCTCCATGGGTCTATTGCTGCCTCGGGCACCTTATGGCCGTTCTGCTGTGAGTCAAAGATTTTCGAATCGGACGAAAAACTGATAGTGATTTGTAACATTCAGGGCCACCTAATGACGATGGACCACACAAATTGCGTCCCGATTCAGTACATCGTCCACTAGCCGACTTGACTCCATGGGACTATTGCTGTCTCGGGCACCTTATGGCCGTTCTGCTGTGAGTCTAGATTATAGAATGGGATGAAAAACTGATAGTGAATTGTAACGTTCAGGGCCACCTAATGACGATGGATCACTCAAATTGCGTCCCGATTCAATACATCGTCCTCCAGCAGACTTGTCTCCATGGGTCTATTGCTGCCTCGGGCACCTTATGGCAGGCCTGCTGTGACTCACAGATTTTCGAATCGGACGAAAAACTGATAGTGAATTGTAACGTTCAGGGCCTCCTAATGACGATGGAACACACAAATTGCGTCCCGATTCAATACATCGTCCTCCAGCAGACTTGTCTCCATGGGTCTATTGCTGCCTCGGGCACCTTATGGCCGTTCTGCTGTGAGTCTAGATTATTGAATGGGACAAAAAACTGATAGTGAATTGTAACGTTCAGGGCCACCTAATGACGATGGATCACTCAAATTGCGTCCCGATTCAATACATCGTCCTCCAGCCGCCTTGACTCCATGGGTCTATTGCTGCCTCGGGCACCTTATGGCCGTTCTGCTGTGAGTCTAGATCATCGAATGGGACGAAAAACTGATAGCGAATTGTAACGTTCAGGGCCTCCTAATGACGATGGATCACTCAAATTGCGTCCCGATTCAATACAACGTCCTCCAGCAGACTTGTCTCCATGGGTCTATTGCTGCCTCGGGCACCTTATGGCCGTTCTGCTGTGAGTCAAAGATTTTCGAATCGGACGAAAAACTGATAGTGATTTGTAACATTCAGGGCCACCTAATGACGATGGACCACACAAATTGCGTCCCGATTCAGTACATCGTCCTCCAGCAGACTTGTCTCCATGGGTCTATTGCTGCCTCGGGCACCTTATGGCCGTTCTGCTGTGAGTCAAAGATTTTCGAATCGGACGAAAAACTGATAGTGAATTGTAACATTCAGGGCCACCTAATGACGATGGACCACACAAATTGCGTCCCGATTTAGTACATCGTCCTCCAGCCGTCCTGACTCCATGGGTCTATTGCTGCCTCAGGCACCTTATGGCCGTTCTGCTGTGAGTCTAGATTATCGAATGGGACGAAAATCTGATAGTGAATTGTAACGTTCAGGGCCACCTAATTACGATGGATCACTCAAATTGCGTCCCGATTCAATATATCGTCCTCCAGCAGACTTGTTCCATGGGTCTATTGTTGCCTCGGGCACCTTATGGCCGTTCTGCTGTGAGTCAAAGATTTTCGAATCGGACGAAAAACTGATAGTGAATTGTAACTTTCAGGGCCACCTAATGACGATGGATCACTCAAATTGCGTCCCGATTCAATACATCGTCCTCCAACCGAGTTGACTCCATGGGTCTATTGCTGCCTCTGGCACCTTATGGCCGTTCTGCTGTGAATCTAGATTATCGAATGGGACGAAAAACTGATAGTGAATTGTAACGTTCAGGGCCACCTAATGACGATGGATCACTCAAATTGCGTCCCGATTCAATACAACGTCCCCAGCCAACTTGACTCCATGGGTCTATTGCTGCCTCGGGCACCTTATGGCCGTTCTGCTGTGAGTCTAGATTATCGAATGGGACGAAAAACTGATAGTGAATTGTAACGTTCAGGGCCTCCTAATGACGATGGATCACTCAAATTGCGTCCCGATTCAATACATCGTCCTCCAGCCGACTTGACTCCATGGGTCTATTGCTGCCTCGGGCACCTTATGGCCGTTCTGCTGTGAGTCTAGATTATCGAATGGGACGAAAAACTGATAGTGAATTGTAACGTTCAGGGCCTCCTAATGACGATGGATCACTCAAATTGCGTCCCGATTCAATACATCGTCCTCCAGCAGACTTGTCTCCATGGGTCGATTGCTGCCTCGGGCACCTAATGGCCGTTCTGCTGTGAGTCAAAGATTTTCGAATCGGACGAAAAACTGATAGTGAATTGTAACATTCAGGGCCACCTAATGACGATGGACCACGCAAATTGCGTCCCGATTCCATACATCGTCCTCCAGCCGAGTTGACTCCATGGGTCTATTGCTGCCTCGGGCACCTTATGGCCGTTCTGCTGTGAATCTAGATTATCGAATGGGACGAAAAACTGATAGTGAATTGTAACGTTCAGGGCCACCTAATGACGATGGATCACTCAAATTGCGTCCCGATTCAATACATCGTCCCCAGCCGACTTGTCTCCATGGGTCTATTGCTGCCTCGGGCACCTTATGGCCGTTCTGCTGTGAGTCTAGATTATCGAATGGGACGAAAAACTGACAGTGAATTGTAACGTTCAGGGACACCTAATGACGATGGATCACTCAAATTGCGTCCCGATTCAATACACCGTCCCCAGCCGGCTTGACTCCATGGGTCTATTGCTGCCTCGGGCACCTTATGGCCGTTCTGCTGTGAGTCTAGATTATCGAATGGGACGAAAAACTGATAGTGAATTGTTACGTTCAGGGCCACCTAATGACGATGGATCACTCAAATTGCGTCCCGATTCAATACATCGTCCCCAGCCGACTTGACTCCATGGGTCTATTGCTGCCTCGGGCACCTTATGGCCGTTCTGCTGTGAGTCTAGATTATCGAATGGGACGAAAAACTGATAGTGAATTGTAACGTTCAGGGCCACCTAATGACGATGGATCACTCAAATTGCGTCCTGATTCAATACATCGTCCTCCAGCAGACTTGACTTCATGGGTCTATTGCTGCCTCAGGCACCTTATGGCCGTTCTGCTGTGAGTCAAAGATTTTCGAATCGGACGAAAAACTGATAGAGAACTGTAACTTTCAGGGCCACCTAATGACGACGGATCACTCAGATTGCGTCCCGATTCAATACATCGTCCTCCAGCAGACTTGTCTCCATGGGTCGATTGCTGCCTCGGGCACCTTATGGCAGGCCTGCTGTGAGTCAAAGATTTTCGAATCGGACGAAAAACTGATAGTGAATTGTAACGTTCAGGGCCTCCTAATGACGATGGAACACACAAATTGCGTCCCGATTCAATACATCGTCCTCCAGCAGACTTGTCTCCATGGGTCTATTGCTGCCTCGGGCACCTTATGGCCGTTCTGCTGTGAGTCAAAGATTTTCGAATCGGACGAAAAACTGATAGTGAATTGTAACATTCAGGGCCACCTAATGACGATGGACCACACAAATTGCGTCCCGATTCAATACATCGACCTCCAGCAGACTTGTCTCCATGGGTCGATTGCTGCCTCGGGCACCTAATATCCGTTCTGCTGTGAGTCAAAGATTTTCGAATCGGACGAAAAACTGATAGTGAATTGTAACATTCAGGGCCACCTAATGACGATGGACCACGCAATTTGCGTCCCGATTCAATACATCGTCCTCCAGCCGAGTTGACTCCATGGGTCTATTGCTGCCTCGGGCACCTTATGGCCGTTCTGCTGTGAGTCTAGATTATCGAATGGGACGAAAAACTGATAGTGAATTGTAACGTTTAGGGCCACCTAATGACGATGGATCACTCAAATTGCGTCCCGATTCAATATAACGTCCTCCAGCAGACTTGTTTCCATGGGTCTATTGTTGCCTCGGGCACCTTATGGCCGTTCTGCTGTGAGTCAATGATTTTCGAATCGGACGAAAAACTGATAGTGAATTGTAACTTTCAGGGCCTCCTAATGGCGATGGATCACTCAAATTGCGTCCCGATTCAATACATCGTCCTCCAGCAGACTTGTCTCCATGGGTCGATTCCTGACTCGGGCACCTTATGGCCGTTCTGCTGTGAGTTTAGATTATCGAATGGGACGAAAAACTGATAGTGAATTGTAACGTTCAGGGCCACCTAATGACGATGGATCACTCAAATTGCGTCCTGATTCAATACATCGTCCTCCAGCAGACTTGACTTCATGGGTCTATTGCTGCGTCAGGCACCTTATGGCCGTTCTGCTGTGAGTCAAAGATTTTCGAATCGGACGAAAAACTGATAGTGAATTGTAACTTTCAGGGCCACCTAATGACGATGGATCACTCAAATTGCGTCCCGATTCAATACATCGTCCTCCAGCAGACTTGTCTCCATGGGTCGATTGCTGCCTCGGGCACCTTATGGCCGTTCTGCTGTGAGTCAAAGATTTTCGAATCGGACGAAAAACTGATAGTGATTTGTAACATTCAGGGCCACCTAATGACGATGGACCACACAAATTGCGTCCCGATTCAATACATCGTCCTCCAGCCGACTTGACTCCATGGGTCTATTGCTGCCTCGGGCACCTTATGGCCGTTCTGCTGTGAGTCTAGATTATCGAATGGGACGGAAAACTGATAGTGAATTGTAACGTTCAGGTCCTCCTAATGACGAAGGATCACTCAAATTGCGTCCCGATTCAATACATCGTCCTCCAGCCGACTTGACTCCATGGGTCTATTGCTGCCTCGGGCACCTTATGGCCGTTCTGCTGTGAGTCTAGATTCTCGAATGGGACGAAAAACTGATAGTGAATTGTAACGTTCAGGGCCACCTAATGACGATGGATCACTCAAATTGCGTCCCGATTCAATACATCGTCCCCAGCCGACTTGTCTCCATGGGTCTATTGCTGCCTCGGGCACCTTATGGCCGTTCTGCTGTGAGTCTAGATTATCGAATGGGACGAAAAACTGACAGTGAATTGTAACGTTCAGGACCACCTAATGACGATGGATCACTCAAATTGCGTCCCGATTCAATACATCGTCCCCAGCCGACTTGACTCCATGGGTCTATTGCTGCCTCGGGCACCTTATGGCCGTTCTGCTGTGAGTCTAGATTATCGAATGGGACGAAAAACTGATAGTGAATTGTAACGTTCAGGGCCACCTAATGACGATGGATCACTCAAATTGCGTCCCGATTCAATACATCGTCCCCAGCCGACTTGACTCCATGGGTCTATTGCTGCCTCGGGCACCTTATGGCCGTTCTGCTGTGAGTCTAGATTATCGAATGGGACGAAAAACTGATAGTGAATTGTAACGTTCAGGGCCACCTAATGACGATGGATCACTCAAATTGCGTCCTGATTCAATACATCGTCCTCCAGCAGACTTGACTTCATGGGTCTATTGCTGCCTCAGGCACCTTATGGCCGTTCTGCTGTGAGTCAAAGATTTTCGAATCGGACGAAAAACTGATAGAGAACTGTAACTTTCAGGGCCACCTAATGACGACGGATCACTCAGATTGCGTCCCGATTCAATACATCGTCCTCCAGCAGACTTGTCTCCATGGGTCGATTGCTGCCTCGGGCACCTTATGGCAGGCCTGCTGTGAGTCAAAGATTTTCGAATCGGACGAAAAACTGATAGTGAATTGTAACGTTCAGGGCCTCCTAATGACGATGGAACACACAAATTGCGTCCCGATTCAATACATCGTCCTCCAGCAGACTTGTCTCCATGGGTCTATTGCTGCCTCGGGCACCTTATGGCCGTTCTGCTGTGAGTCAAAGATTTTCGAATCGGACGAAAAACTGATAGTGAATTGTAACATTCAGGGCCACCTAATGACGATGGACCACACAAATTGCGTCCCGATTCAATACATCGTCCTCCAGCAGACTTGTCTCCATGGGTCGATTGCTGCCTCGGGCACCTAATATCCGTTCTGCTGTGAGTCAAAGATTTTCGAATCGGACGAAAAACTGATAGTGAATTGTAACATTCAGGGCCACCTAATGACGATGGACCACGCAATTTGCGTCCCGATTCAATACATCGTCCTCCAGCCGAGTTGACTCCATGGGTCTATTGCTGCGTCGGGCACCTTATGGCCGTTCTGCTGTGAGTCTAGATTATCGAATGGGACGAAAAACTGATAGTGAATTGTAACGTTTAGGGCCACCTAATGACGATGGATCACTCAATTTGCGTCCCGATTCAATATAACGTCCTCCAGCAGACTTGTTTCCATGGGTCTATTGTTGCCTCGGGCACCTTATAACCGTTCTGCTGTGAGTCAATGATTTTCGAATCGGACGAAAAACTGATAGTGAATTGTAACTTTCAGGGCCTCCTAATGGCGATGGATCACTCAAATTGCGTCCCGATTCAATACATCGTCCTCCAGCAGACTTGTCTCCATGGGTCGATTCCTGACTCGGGCACCTTATGGCCGTTCTGCTGTGAGTTTAGATTATCGAATGGGACGAAAAACTGATAGTGAATTGTAACGTTCAGGGCCACCTAATGACGATGGATCACTCAAATTGCGTCCTGATTCAATACATCGTCCTCCAGCAGACTTGACTTCATGGGTCTATTGCTGCGTCAGGCACCTTATGGCTGTTCTGCTGTGAGTCAAAGATTTTCGAATCGGACGAAAAACTGATAGTGAATTGTAACTTTCAGGGCCACCTAATGACGATGGATCACTCAAATTGCGTCCCGATTCAATACATCGTCCTCCAGCAGACTTGTCTCCATGGGTCGATTGCTGCCTCGGGCACCTTATGGCCGTTCTGCTGTGAGTCAAAGATTTTCGAATCGGACGAAAAACTGATAGTGATTTGTAACATTCAGGGCCACCTAATGACGATGGACCACACAAATTGCGTCCCGATTCAATACATCGTCCTCCAGCCGACTTGACTCCATGGGTCTATTGCTGCCTCGGGCACCTTATGGCCGTTCTGCTGTGAGTCTAGATTATCGAATGGGACGGAAAACTGATAGTGAATTGTAACGTTCAGGTCCTCCTAATGACGAAGGATCACTCAAATTGCGTCCCGATTCAATACATCGTCCTCCAGCCGACTTGACTCCATGGGTCTATTGCTGCCTCGGGCACCTTATGGCCGTTCTGCTGTGAGTCTAGATTCTCGAATGGGACGAAAAACTGATAGTGAATTGTAACGTTCAGGGCCTCCTAATGACGATGGATCACTCAAATTGCGTCCCGATTCAATACATCGTCCTCCAGCAGACTTGTCTCCATGGGTCGATTGCTGCCTCGGGCACCTAATGGCCGTTCTGCTGTGAGTCAAAGATTTTCGATTCGGACGAAAAACTGATAGTGAATTGTAACATTCAGGGCCACCTAATGACGATGGACCACGCAAATTGCGTCCCGATTCCATACATCGTCCTCCAGCCGAGTTGACTCCATGGGTCTATTGCTGCCTCGGGCACCTTATGGCCGTTCTGCTGTGAATCTAGATTATCGAATGGGACGAAAAACTGATAGTGAATTGTAACGTTCAGGGCCACCTAATGACGATGGATCACTCAAATTGCGTCCCGATTCAATACATCGTCCCCAGCCGACTTGTCTCCATGGGTCTATTGCTGCCTCGGGCACCTTGTGGCCGTTCTGCTGTGAGTCTAGATTATCGAATGGGACGAAAAACTGATAGTGAATTGTAACGTTCAGGGCCACCTAATGACGATGGATCACTCAAATTGCGTCCTGATTCAATACATCGTCCTCCAGCAGACTTGACTTCATGGGTCTATTGCTGCCTCAGCCACCTTATGGCCGTTCTGCTGTGAGTCAAAGATTTTCGAATCGGACGAAAAACTGATAGTGAATTGTAACTTTCAGGGCCACCTAATGACGATGGATCACTCAAATTGCGTCCTGATTCAATACATCGTCCTCCAGCAGACTTGACTTCATGGGTCTATTGCTGCCTCAGGCACCTTATGGCCGTTCTGCTGTGAGTCAAAGATTTTCGAATCGGACGAAAAACTGATAGTGAATTGTAACTTTCAGGGCCACCTAATGACGATGGATCACTCAAATTGCGTCCCGATTCAATACATCGTCCTCCAGCAGACTTGTCTCCATGGGTCGATTGCTGCCTCGGGCACCTTATGGCCGTTCTGCTGTGAGTCATAGATTTTCGAATCGGACGAAAAACTGATAGTGATTTGTAACATTCAGGGCCACCTAATGACGATGGACCACACAAATTGCGTCCCGATTCAGTACATCGTCCACTAGCCGACATGACTCCATGGGACTATTGCTGTCTCGGGCACCTTATGGCCGTTCTGCTGTGAGTCTAGATTATAGAATGGGATGAAAAACTGATAGTGAATTGTAACTTTCAGGGCCACCTAATGACGATGGATCACTCAAATTGCGTCCTGATTCAATACATCGTCCTCCAGCAGACTTGTCTCCATGGGTCTATTGCTGCCTCGGGCACCTTATGGCAGGCCTGCTGTGACTCAAAGATTTTCGAATCGGACGAAAAACTGATAGTGAATTGTAACGTTCAGGGCCTCCTAATGACGATGGAACACACAAATTGCGTCCCGATTCAATACATCGTCCTCCAGCAGACTTGTCTCCATGGGTCTATTGCTGCCTCGGGCACCTTATGGCCGTTCTGCTGTGAGTCAAAGATTTTCGAATCGGACGAAAAACTGATAGTGAATTGTAACATTCAGGGCCACCTAATGACGATGGACCACACAAATTGCGTCCCGATTCAATACATCGTCCTCCAGCAGACTTGTCTCCATGGGTCGATTGCTGCCTCGGGCACCTAATATCCGTTCTGCTGTGAGTCAAAGATTTTCGAATCGGACGAAAAACTGATAGTGAATTGTAACATTCAGGGCCACCTAATGACGATGGACCACGCAAATTGCGTCCCGATTCAATACATCGTCCTCCAGCCGAGTTGACTCCATGGGTCTATTGCTGCCTCGGGCACCTTATGGCCGTTCTGCTGTGAATCTAGATTATCGAATGGGACGAAAAACTGATAGTGAATTGTAACGTTCAGGGCCACCTAATGACGATGGATCACTCAAATTGCGTCCCGATTCAATATAACGTCCTCCAGCAGACTTGTTTCCATGGGTCTATTGGTGCCTCGGGCACCTTATGGCCGTTCTGCTGTGAGTCAAAGATTTTCGAATCGGACGAAAAACTGATAGTGAATTGTAACTTTCAGGGCCTCCTAATGGCGATGGATCACTCAATTTGCGTCCCGATTCAATACATCGTCCTCCAGCAGACTTGTCTCCATGGGTCGATTGCTGCCTCGGGCACCTTATGGCCGTTCTGCTGTGAGTCTAGATTATCGAATGGGACGAAAAACTGATAGTGAATTGTAACGTTCAGGGCCACCTAATGACGATGGATCACTCAAATTGCGTCCTGATTCAATACATCGTCCTCCAGCAGACTTGACTTCATGGGTCTATTGCTGCGTCAGGCACCTTATGGCTGTTCTGCTGTGAGTCAAAGATTTTCGAATCGGACGAAAAACTGATAGTGAATTGTAACTTTCAGGGCCACCTAATGACGATGGATCACTCAAATTGCGTCCCGATTCAATACATCGTCCTCCAGCAGACTTGTCTCCATGGGTCGATTGCTGCCTCGGGCACCTTATGGCCGTTCTGCTGTGAGTCAAAGATTTTCGAATCGGACGAAAAACTGATAGTGATTTGTAACATTCAGGGCCACCTAATGACGATGGACCACACAAATTGCGTCCCGATTCAATACATCGTCCTCCAGCCGACTTGACTCCATGGGTCTATTGCTGCCTCGGGCACCTTATGGCCGTTCTGCTGTGAGTCTAGATTATCGAATGGGACGGAAAACTGATAGTGAATTGTAACGTTCAGGTCCTCCTAATGACGAAGGATCACTCAAATTGCGTCCCGATTCAATACATCGTCCTCCAGCCGACTTGACTCCATGGGTCTATTGCTGCCTCGGGCACCTTATGGCCGTTCTGCTGTGAGTCTAGATTCTCGAATGGGACGAAAAACTGATAGTGAATTGTAACGTTCAGGGCCTCCTAATGACGATGGATCACTCAAATTGCGTCCCGATTCAATACATCGTCCTCCAGCAGACTTGTCTCCATGGGTCGATTGCTGCCTCGGGCACCTAATGGCCGTTCTGCTGTGAGTCAAAGATTTTCGATTCGGACGAAAAACTGATAGTGAATTGTAACATTCAGGGCCACCTAATGACGATGGACCACGCAAATTGCGTCCCGATTCCATACATCGTCCTCCAGCCGAGTTGACTCCATGGGTCTATTGCTGCCTCGGGCACCTTGTGGCCGTTCTGCTGTGAGTCTAGATTATCGAATGGGACGAAAAACTGATAGTGAATTGTAACGTTCAGGGCCACCTAATGACGATGGATCACTCAAATTGCGTCCCGATTCAATACATCGTCCCCAGCCGACTTGTCTCCATGGGTCTATTGCTGCCTCGGGCACCTTGTGGCCGTTCTGCTGTGAGTCTAGATTATCGAATGGGACGAAAAACTGATAGTGAATTGTAACGTTCAGGGCCACCTAATGACGATGGATCACTCAAATTGCGTCCTGATTCAATACATCGTCCTCCAGCAGACTTGACTTCATGGGTCTATTGCTGCCTCAGCCACCTTATGGCCGTTCTGCTGTGAGTCAAAGATTTTCGAATCGGACGAAAAACTGATAGTGAATTGTAACTTTCAGGGCCACCTAATGACGATGGATCACTCAAATTGCGTCCTGATTCAATACATCGTCCTCCAGCAGACTTGACTTCATGGGTCTATTGCTGCCTCAGGCACCTTATGGCCGTTCTGCTGTGAGTCAAAGATTTTCGAATCGGACGAAAAACTGATAGTGAATTGTAACTTTCAGGGCCACCTAATGACGATGGATCACTCAAATTGCGTCCCGATTCAATACATCGTCCTCCAGCAGACTTGTCTCCATGGGTCGATTGCTGCCTCGGGCACCTTATGGCCGTTCTGCTGTGAGTCATAGATTTTCGAATCGGACGAAAAACTGATAGTGATTTGTAACATTCAGGGCCACCTAATGACGATGGACCACACAAATTGCGTCCCGATTCAGTACATCGTCCACTAGCCGACATGACTCCATGGGACTATTGCTGTCTCGGGCACCTTATGGCCGTTCTGCTGTGAGTCTAGATTATAGAATGGGATGAAAAACTGATAGTGAATTGTAACTTTCAGGGCCACCTAATGACGATGGATCACTCAAATTGCGTCCTGATTCAATACATCGTCCTCCAGCAGACTTGTCTCCATGGGTCTATTGCTGCCTCGGGCACCTTATGGCAGGCCTGCTGTGACTCAAAGATTTTCGAATCGGACGAAAAACTGATAGTGAATTGTAACGTTCAGGGCCTCCTAATGACGATGGAACACACAAATTGCGTCCCGATTCAATACATCGTCCTCCAGCAGACTTGTCTCCATGGGTCTATTGCTGCCTCGGGCACCTTATGGCCGTTCTGCTGTGAGTCAAAGATTTTCGAATCGGACGAAAAACTGATAGTGAATTGTAACATTCAGGGCCACCTAATGACGATGGACCACACAAATTGCGTCCCGATTCAATACATCGTCCTCCAGCAGACTTGTCTCCATGGGTCGATTGCTGCCTCGGGCACCTAATATCCGTTCTGCTGTGAGTCAAAGATTTTCGAATCGGACGAAAAACTGATAGTGAATTGTAACATTCAGGGCCACCTAATGACGATGGACCACGCAAATTGCGTCCCGATTCAATACATCGTCCTCCAGCCGAGTTGACTCCATGGGTCTATTGCTGCCTCGGGCACCTTATGGCCGTTCTGCTGTGAATCTAGATTATCGAATGGGACGAAAAACTGATAGTGAATTGTAACGTTCAGGGCCACCTAATGACGATGGATCACTCAAATTGCGTCCCGATTCAATATAACGTCCTCCAGCAGACTTGTTTCCATGGGTCTATTGGTGCCTCGGGCACCTTATGGCCGTTCTGCTGTGAGTCAAAGATTTTCGAATCGGACGAAAAACTGATAGTGAATTGTAACTTTCAGGGCCTCCTAATGGCGATGGATCACTCAATTTGCGTCCCGATTCAATACATCGTCCTCCAGCAGACTTGTCTCCATGGGTCGATTGCTGCCTCGGGCACCTTATGGCCGTTCTGCTGTGAGTCTAGATTATCGAATGGGACGAAAAACTGATAGTGAATTGTAACGTTCAGGGCCACCTAATGACGATGGATCACTCAAATTGCGTCCTGATTCAATACATCGTCCTCCAGCAGACTTGACTTCATGGGTCTATTGCTGCGTCAGGCACCTTATGGCTGTTCTGCTGTGAGTCAAAGATTTTCGAATCGGACGAAAAACTGATAGTGAATTGTAACTTTCAGGGCCACCTAATGACGATGGATCACTCAAATTGCGTCCCGATTCAATACATCGTCCTCCAGCAGACTTGTCTCCATGGGTCGATTGCTGCCTCGGGCACCTTATGGCCGTTCTGCTGTGAGTCAAAGATTTTCGAATCGGACGAAAAACTGATAGTGATTTGTAACATTCAGGGCCACCTAATGACGATGGACCACACAAATTGCGTCCCGATTCAATACATCGTCCTCCAGCCGACTTGACTCCATGGGTCTATTGCTGCCTCGGGCACCTTATGGCCGTTCTGCTGTGAGTCTAGATTATCGAATGGGACGGAAAACTGATAGTGAATTGTAACGTTCAGGTCCTCCTAATGACGAAGGATCACTCAAATTGCGTCCCGATTCAATACATCGTCCTCCAGCCGACTTGACTCCATGGGTCTATTGCTGCCTCGGGCACCTTATGGCCGTTCTGCTGTGAGTCTAGATTCTCGAATGGGACGAAAAACTGATAGTGAATTGTAACGTTCAGGGCCTCCTAATGACGATGGATCACTCAAATTGCGTCCCGATTCAATACATCGTCCTCCAGCAGACTTGTCTCCATGGGTCGATTGCTGCCTCGGGCACCTAATGGCCGTTCTGCTGTGAGTCAAAGATTTTCGATTCGGACGAAAAACTGATAGTGAATTGTAACATTCAGGGCCACCTAATGACGATGGACCACGCAAATTGCGTCCCGATTCCATACATCGTCCTCCAGCCGAGTTGACTCCATGGGTCTATTGCTGCCTCGGGCACCTTATGGCCGTTCTGCTGTGAATCTAGATTATCGAATGGGACGAAAAACTGATAGTGAATTGTAACGTTCAGGGCCACCTAATGACGATGGATCACTCAAATTGCGTCCCGATTCAATACATCGTCCCCAGCCGACTTGTCTCCATGGGTCTATTGCTGCCTCGGGCACCTTGTGGCCGTTCTGCTGTGAGTCTAGATTATCGAATGGGACGAAAAACTGATAGTGAATTGTAACGTTCAGGGCCACCTAATGACGATGGATCACTCAAATTGCGTCCTGATTCAATACATCGTCCTCCAGCAGACTTGACTTCATGGGTCTATTGCTGCCTCAGCCACCTTATGGCCGTTCTGCTGTGAGTCAAAGATTTTCGAATCGGACGAAAAACTGATAGTGAATTGTAACTTTCAGGGCCACCTAATGACGATGGATCACTCAAATTGCGTCCTGATTCAATACATCGTCCTCCAGCAGACTTGACTTCATGGGTCTATTGCTGCCTCAGGCACCTTATGGCCGTTCTGCTGTGAGTCAAAGATTTTCGAATCGGACGAAAAACTGATAGTGAATTGTAACTTTCAGGGCCACCTAATGACGATGGATCACTCAAATTGCGTCCCGATTCAATACATCGTCCTCCAGCAGACTTGTCTCCATGGGTCGATTGCTGCCTCGGGCACCTTATGGCCGTTCTGCTGTGAGTCATAGATTTTCGAATCGGACGAAAAACTGATAGTGATTTGTAACATTCAGGGCCACCTAATGACGATGGACCACACAAATTGCGTCCCGATTCAGTACATCGTCCACTAGCCGACATGACTCCATGGGACTATTGCTGTCTCGGGCACCTTATGGCCGTTCTGCTGTGAGTCTAGATTATAGAATGGGATGAAAAACTGATAGTGAATTGTAACTTTCAGGGCCAGCTAATGACGATGGATCACTCAAATTGCGTCCAGATTCAATACATCGTCCTCCAGCAGACTTGTCTCCATGGGTCTATTGCTGCCTCGGGCACCTTATGGCAGGCCTGCTGTGACTCAAAGATTTTCGAATCGGACGAAAAACTGATAGTGAATTGTAACGTTCAGGGCCTCCTAATGACGATGGAACACACAAATTGCGTCCCGATTCAATACATCGTCCTCCAGCAGACTTGTCTCCATGGGTCTATTGCTGCCTCGGGCACCTTATGGCCGTTCTGCTGTGAGTCAAAGATTTTCGAATCGGACGAAAAACTGATAGTGAATTGTAACATTCAGGGCCACCTAATGACGATGGACCACACAAATTGCGTCCCGATTCAATACATCGTCCTCCAGCAGACTTGTCTCCATGGGTCGATTGCTGCCTCGGGCACCTAATATCCGTTCTGCTGTGAGTCAAAGATTTTCGAATCGGACGAAAAACTGATAGTGAATTGTAACATTCAGGGCCACCTAATGACGATGGACCACGCAAATTGCGTCCCGATTCAATACATCGTCCTCCAGCCGAGTTGACTCCATGGGTCTATTGCTGCCTCGGGCACCTTATGGCCGTTCTGCTGTGAATCTAGATTATCGAATGGGACGAAAAACTGATAGTGAATTGTAACGTTCAGGGCCACCTAATGACGATGGATCACTCAAATTGCGTCCCGATTCAATATAACGTCCTCCAGCAGACTTGTTTCCATGGGTCTATTGGTGCCTCGGGCACCTTATGGCCGTTCTGCTGTGAGTCAAAGATTTTCGAATCGGACGAAAAACTGATAGTGAATTGTAACTTTCAGGGCCTCCTAATGGCGATGGATCACTCAATTTGCGTCCCGATTCAATACATCGTCCTCCAGCAGACTTGTCTCCATGGGTCGATTGCTGCCTCGGGCACCTTATGGCCGTTCTGCTGTGAGTCTAGATTATCGAATGGGACGAAAAACTGATAGTGAATTGTAACGTTCAGGGCCACCTAATGACGATGGATCACTCAAATTGCGTCCTGATTCAATACATCGTCCTCCAGCAGACTTGACTTCATGGGTCTATTGCTGCCTCAGGCACCTTATGGCCGTTCTGCTGTGAGTCAAAGATTTTCGAATCGGACGAAAAACTGATAGTGAATTGTAACTTTCAGGGCCACCTAATGATGATGGATCACTCAAATTGCGTCCCGATTCAATACATCGTCCTCCAGCAGACTTGTCTCCATGGGTCGATTGCTGCCTCGGGCACCTTATGGCCGTTCTGCTGTGAGTCAAAGATTTTCGAATCGGACGAAAAACTGATAGTGATTTGTAACATTCAGGGCCACCTAATGACGATGGACCACACAAATTGCGTCCCGATTCAATACATCGTCCTCCAGCCGACTTGACTCCATGGGTCTATTGCTGCCTCGGGCACGTTATGGCCGTTCTGCTGTGAGTCTAGATTATCGAATGGGACGAAAAACTGATAGTGAATTGTAACGTTCAGGGCCTCCTAATGACGATGGATCACTCAAATTGCGTCCCGATTCAATACATCGTCCTCCAGCCGACTTGACTCCATGGGTCTATTGCTGCCTCGGGCACCTTATTGCCGTTCTGCTGTGAGTCTAGATTATCGAATGGGACGAAAAACTGATAGTGACTTGTAACGTTCAGGGCCTCCTAATGACGATGGATCACTCAAATTGCGTCCCGATTCAATACATCGTCCCCAGCCGGCTTGTCTCCATGGGTCGATTGCTGCCTCGGGCACCTTATGGCCGTTCAGCTGTGAGCCTAGATTTTCGAATCGGACGAAAATCTGATAGTGAATTGTAACTTTCAGGGCCACCTAATGACGATGGATCACTCAAATTGCGTCCCGATTCAATACATCGTCCTCCAGCAGACTTGTCTCCATGGGTCGATTGCTGCCTCGGGCACCTTATGGCCGTTCTGCTGTGAGTCAAAGATTTTCGAATCGGACGAAAAACTGATAGTGATTTGTAACATTCAGGGCCACCTAATGACGATGGACCACACAAATTGCGTCCCGATTCAGTACATCGTCCACTAGCCGACTTGACTCCATGGGACTATTGCTGTCTCGGGCACCTTATGGCCGTTCTGCTGTGAGTCTAGATTATAGAATGGGATGAAAAACTGATAGTGAATTGTAACGTTCAGGGCCACCTAATGACGATGGATCACTCAAATTGCGTCCCGATTCAATACATCGTCCTCCAGCAGACTTGTCTCCATGGGTCTATTGCTGCCTCGGGCACCTTATGGCAGGCCTGCTGTGACTCAAAGATTTTCGAATCGGACGAAAAACTGATAGTGAATTGTAACGTTCAGGGCCTCCTAATGACGATGGAACACACAAATTGCGTCCCGATTCAATACATCGTCCTCCAGCAGACTTGTCTCCATGGGTCTATTGCTGCCTCGGGCACCTTATGGCCGTTCTGCTGTGAGTCAAAGATTTTCGAATCGGACGAAAAACTGATAGTGAATTGTAACATTCAGGGCAACCTAATGACGATGGACCACACAAATTGCGTCCCGATTCAATACATCGTCCTCCAGCAGACTTGTCTCCATTGGTCGATTGCTGCCTCGGGCACCTAATATCCGTTCTGCTGTGAGTCAAAGATTTTCGAATCGGACGAAAAACTGATAGTGAATTGTAACATTCAGGGCCACCTAATGACGATGGACCACGCAAATTGCGTCCCGATTCAATACATCGTCCTCCAGCCGAGTTGACTCCATGGGTCTATTGCTGCCTCGGGCACCTTATGGCCGTTCTGCTGTGAATCTAGATTATCGAATGGGACGAAAAACTGATAGCGAATTGTAACGTTCAGGGCCACCTAATGACGATGGATCACTCAAATTGCGTCCCGATTCAATACATCGTCCCCAGCCGACTTGTCTCCATGGGTCTATTGCTGCCTCGGGCACCTTATGGCCGTTCTGCTGTGAGTCTAGATTATCGAATGGGACGAAAAACTGATAGTGAATTGTAACGTTCAGGGCCACCTAATCACGATGGATCACTCAAATTGCGTCCCGATTCAATACATCGTCCTCCAGCAGACTTGTCTCCATGGGTCTATTGCTGCCTCGGGCCCTTATGGCAGTCCTGCTGTGACTCAAAGATTTTCGAATCGGACGAAAAACTGATAGTGAATTGTAACGTTCAGGGCCTCCTAATGACGATGGAACACTCAAATTGCGTCCCGATTCAATACATCGTCCTCCAGCAGACTTGTCTCCATGGGTCTATTGCTGCCTCGGGCACCTTATGGCCGTTCTGCTGTGAGTTAAAGATTTTCGAATCGGACGAAAAACTGATAGTGAATTGTAACATTCAGGGCCACCTAATGACGATGGACCACGCAAATTGCGTCCCGATTCAATACATCGTCCTCCAGCCGAGTTGACTCCATGGGTCTATTGCTGCCTCGGGCACCTTATGGCCGTTCTGCTGTGAATCTAGATTATCGAATGGGACGAAAAACTGATAGTGAATTGTAACGTTCAGGGCCACCTAATGACGATGGATCACTCAAATTGCGTCCCGATTCAATATAACGTCCTCCAGCAGACTTGTTTCCATGGGTCTATTGGTGCCTCGGGCACCTTATGGCCGTTCTGCTGTGAGTCAAAGATTTTCGAATCGGACGAAAAACTGATAGTGAATTGTAACTTTCAGGGCCTCCTAATGGCGATGGATCACTCAAATTGCGTCCCGATTCAATACATCGTCCTCCAGCAGACTTGTCTCCATGGGTCGATTGCTGCCTCGGGCACCTTATGGCCGTTCTGCTGTGAGTCTAGATTATCGAATGGGACGAAAAACTGATAGTGAATTGTAACGTTCAGGGCCACCTAATGACGATGGATCACTCAAATTGCGTCCTGATTCAATACATCGTCCTCCAGCAGACTTGACTTCATGGGTCTATTGCTGCCTCAGGCACCTTATGGCCGTTCTGCTGTGAGTCAAAGATTTTCGAATCGGACGAAAAACTGATAGTGATTTGTAACATTCAGGGCCACCTAATGACGATGGACCACACAAATTGCGTCCCGATTCAATACATCGTCCTCCAGCCGACTTGACTCCATGGGTCTATTGCTGCCTCGGGCACGTTATGGCCGTTCTGCTGTGAGTCTAGATTATCGAATGGGACGAAAAACTGATAGTGAATTGTAACGTTCAGGGCCTCCTAATGACGATGGATCACTCAAATTGCGTCCCGATTCAATACATCGTCCTCCAGCCGACTTGACTCCATGAGTCTATTGCTGCCTCGGGCACCTTATTGCCGTTTTGCTGTGAGTCTAGATTATCGAATGGGACGAAAAACTGATAGTGAATTGTAACGTTCAGGGCCTCCTAATGACGATGGATCACTCAAATTGCGTCCCGATACAATACATCGTCCCCAGCCGGCTTGTCTCCATGGGTCGATTGCTGCCTCGGGCACCTTATGGCCGTTCTGCTGTGAGCCTAGATTTTCGAATCGGACGAAAAACCGATAGTGAATTGTAACTTTCAGGGCCACCTAATGACGATGGATCACTCAAATTGCGTCCCGATTCAATACATCGTCCTCCAGCAGACTTGTCTCCATGGGTCGATTGCTGCCTCGGGCACCTTATGGCCGTTCTGCTGTGAGTCAAAGATTTTCGAATCGGACGAAAAACTGATAGTGATTTGTAACATTCAGGGCCACCTAATGACGATGGACCACACAAATTGCGTCCCGATTCAGTACATCGTCCACTAGCCGACTTGACTCCATGGGACTATTGCTGTCTCGGGCACCTTATGGCCGTTCTGCTGTGAGTCTAGATTATAGAATGGGATGAAAAACTGATAGTGAATTGTAACGTTCAGGGCCACCTAATGACGATGGATCACTCAAATTGCGTCCCGATTCAATACATCGTCCTCCAGCAGACTTGTCTCCATGGGTCTATTGCTGCCTCGGGCACCTTATGGCAGGCCTGCTGTGACTCAAAGATTTTCGAATCGGACGAAAAACTGATAGTGAATTGTAACGTTCAGGGCCTCCTAATGACGATGGAACACACAAATTGCGTCCCGATTCAATACATCGTCCTCCAGCAGACTTGTCTCCATGGGTCTATTGCTGCCTCGGGCACCTTATGGCCGTACTGCTGTGAGTCAAAGATTTTCGAATCGGACGAAAAACTGATAGTGAATTGTAACATTCAGGGCCACCTAATGACGATGGACCACACAAATTGCGTCCCGATTCAATACATCGTCCTCCAGCAGACTTGACTCCATTGGTCGATTGCTGCCTCGGGCACCTAATATCCGTTCTGCTGTGAGTCAAAGATTTTCGAATCGGACGAAAAACTGATAGTGAATTGTAACATTCAGGGCCACCTAATGACGATGGACCACGCAAATAGCGTCCCGATTCAATACATCGTCCTCCAGCCGAGTTGACTCCATGGGTCTATTGCTGCCTCGGGCACCTTATGGCCGTTCTGCTGTGAATCTAGATTATCGAATGGGACGAAAAACTGATAGCGAATTGTAACGTTCAGGGCCACCTAATGACGATGGATCACTCAAATTGCGTCCCGATTCAATACATCGTCCCCAGCCGACTTGTCTCCATGGGTCTATTGCTGCCTCGGGCACCTTATGGCCGTTCTGCTGTGAGTCTAGATTATCGAATGGGACGAAAAACTGATAGTGAATTGTAACGTTCAGGGCCACCTAATGACGATGGATCACTCAAATTGCGTCCCGATTCAATACATCGTCCTCCAGCAGACTTGTCTCCATGGGTCTATTGCTGCCTCGGGCCCTTATGGCAGTCCTGCTGTGACTCAAAGATTTTCGAATCGGACGAAAAACTGATAGTGAATTGTAACGTTCAGGGCCTCCTAATGACGATGGAACACTCAAATTGCGTCCCGATTCAATACATCGTCCTCCAGCCGACTTGTCTCCATGGGTCTATTGCTGCCTCGGGCACCTTATGGCCGTTCTGCTGTGAGTCAAAGATTTTCGAATCGGACGAAAAACTGATAGTGAATTGTAACATTCAGGGCCACCTAATGACGATGGACCACACAAATTGTGTCCCGATTCAGTACATCGTCCTCCAGCCGACCTGACTCCATGGGTCTATTGCTGCCTCAGGCACCTTATGGCCGTTCTGCTGTGAGTCTAGATTATCGAATGGGACGAAAAACTGATAGTGAATTGTAACGTTCAGGGCCACCTAATGACGATGGATCACTCAAATTGCGTCCCGATTCAATATATCGTCCTCCAGCAGACTTGTTTCCATGGGTCTATTGTTGCCTCGGGCACCTTATGGCCGTTCTGCTGTGAGTCAAAGACTTTCGAATCGGACGAAAAACTGATAGTGAATTGTAACATTCAGGACCACCTAATGACGATGGACCACGCAATTTGCGTCCCGATTCAATACATCGTCCTCCAGCCGAGTTGACTCCATGGGTCTATTGCTGCCTCGGGGACCTTATGGCCGTTCTGCTGTGAATCTAGATTATCGAATGGGACGAAAAACTGGTAGTGAATTGTAACGTTCAGGGCCACCTAATGACGATGGATCACTCAAATTGCGTCCCGATTCAATACATCGTCCTCCAGCCGACTTGTCTCCATGGGTCTATTGCTGCCTCGGGCACCTTATGGCCTTTCTGCTGTGAGTCTAGATTATCGAATGGGACGAAAAACTGATAGTGAATTGTAACGTTCAGGGCCTCCTAATGACGATGGAACACTAAAATTGCGTCCCGATTCAATACATCGTCCTCCAGCAGACTTGACTTCATGGGTCTATTGCTGCCTCGGGCACCTTATGGCCGTTCTGCTGTGAGTCAAAGATTTTCGAATCGGACGAAAAACTGATAGTGAATTGTAACGTTCAGGGCCACCTAATAACGATGGATCACTCAAATTGCGTCCCGATTCAATACATCGTCCTCCAGCCGACTTGACTCCATGGGTCTATTGCTGCCTCTGGCACCTTATGGCCGTTCTGCTGTGAGTCTAGATTACCGAATGGGACAAAAAACTGATAGTGAATTGTAACGTTCAGGGCCTCCTAATGACGATGGATCACTCAAATTGTGTCCCGATTCAATACATCGTCCTCCAGCAGACTTGTCTCCATGGGTCTATTGCTGCCTCGGGCCCTTATGGCCGTTCTGCTGTGACTCAAAGATTTTCGAATCGGACGAAAAACTGATAGTGAATTGTAACGTTCAGGGCCTCCTAATGACGATGGAACACTCAAATTGCGTCCCGATTCAATACATCGTCCTCCAGCAGACTTGTTTCCATGGGTCTATTGTTGCCTCGGGCACCTTATGGCCGTTCTGCTGTGAGTCAAAGATTTTCGAATCGGACGAAAAACTGATAGTGAATTGTAACATTCAGGGCCACCTAATGACGATGGACCACACAAATTGCGTCCCGATTCAGTACATCGTCCTCCAGCCGACCTGACTCCATGGGTCTATTGCTGCCTCAGGCACCTTATGGCCGTTCTGCTGTGAGTCTAGATTATCGAATGGGACGAAAAACTGATAGTGAATTGTAACGTTCAGGGCCACCTAATGACGATGGATCACTCAAATTGCGTCCCGATTCAATAGATCGTCCTCCAGCAGACTTGTTTCCATGGGTCTATTGTTGCCTCGGGCACCTTATGGCCGTTCTGCTGTGAGTCAAAGACTTTCGAATCGGACGAAAAACTGATAGTGAATTGTAACATTCAGGGCCACCTAATGACGATGGACCACGCAATTTGCGTCCCGATTCAATACATCGTCCTCCAGCCGAGTTGACTCCATGGGTCTATTGCTGCCTCGGGCACCTTATGGCCGTTCTGCTGTGAATCTAGATTATCGAATGGGACGAAAAACTGGTAGTTAATTGTAACGTTCAGGGCCACCTAATGACGATGGATCACTCAAATTGCGTCCCGATTCAATACATCGTCCTCCAGCCGACTTGTCTCCATGGGTCTATTGCTGCCTCGGGCACCTTATGGCCTTTCTGCTGTGAGTCTAGATTATCGAATGGGACGAAAAACTGATAGTGAATTGTAACGTTCAGGGCCTCCTAATGACGATGGATCACTCAAATTGCGTCCCGATTCAATACATCGTCCCCAGCCGGCTTGTCTCCATGGGTCGATTGCTGCCTCGGGCACCTTATGGCCGTTCTGCTGTGAGCCTAGATTTTCGAATCGGACGAGAAACTGATAGTGAATTGTAACTTTCAGGGCCACCTAATGACGATGGATCACTCAAATTGCGTCCCGATTCAATACATCGTCCTCCAGCAGACTTGTCTCCATGGGTCGATTGCTGCCTCGGGCACCTTATGGCCGTTCTGCCGTGAGTCAAAGATTTTCGAATCGGACGAAAAACTGATAGTGATTTGTAACATTCAGGGCCACCTAATGACGATGGACCACACAAATTGCGTCCCGATTCTGTACATCGTCGACTAGCCGACTTGACTCCATGGGACTATTGCTGTCTCGGGCACCTTATGGCCGTTCTGCTGTGAGTCTAGATTATAGAATGGGATGAAAAACTGATAGTGAATTGTAACGTTCAGGGCCACCTAATGACGATGGATCACTCAAATTGCGGCCCGATTCAATACATCGTCCTCCAGCAGACTTGTCTCCATGGGTCTATTGCTGCCTCGGGCACCTTATGGCAGGCCTGCTGTGACTCAAAGATTGTCGAATCGGACGAAAAACTGATAGTGAATTGTAACGTTCAGGGCCTCCTAATGACGATGGAACACACAAATTGCGTCCCGATTCAATACATCGTCCTCCAGCAGACTTGTCTCCATGGGTCTATTGCTGCCTCGGGCACCTTATGGCCGTTCTGCTGTGAGTCAAAGATTTTCGAATCGGACGAAAAACTGATAGTGAATTGTAACATTCAGGGCCACCTAATGACGATGGACCACACAAATTGCGTCCCGATTCAATACATCGTCCTCCAGCAGACTTGTCTCCATTGGTCGATTGCTGCCTCGGGCACCTAATATCCGTTCTGCTGTGAGTCAAAAATTTTCGAATCGGACGAAAAACTGATAGTGAATTGTAACATTCAGGGCCACCTAATGACGATGGACCACGCAAATTGCGTCCCGATTCAATACATCGTCCTCCAGCCGAGTTGACTCCATGGGTCTATTGCTGCCTCGGGCACCTTATGGCCGTTCTGCTGTGAATCTAGATTATCGAATGGGACGAAAAACTGATAGCGAATTGTAACGTTCAGGGCCACCTAATGACGATGGATCACTCATATTGCGTCCCGATTCAATACATCGTCCCCAGCCGACTTGTCTCCATGGGTCTATTGCTGCCTCGGGCACCTTATGGCCGTTCTGCTGTGAGTCTAGATTATCGAATGGGACGAAAAACTGATAGTGAATTGTAACGTTCAGGGCCACCTAATGACGATGGATCACTCAAATTGCGTCCCGATTCAATATAACGTCCTCCAGCAGACTTGTTTCCATGGGTCTATTGGTGCCTCGGGCACCTTATGGCCGTTCTGCTGTGAGTTAAAGATTTTCGAATCGGACGAAAAACTGATAGTGAATTGTAACTTTCAGGGCCACCTAATGACGATGGATCACTCAAATTGCGTCCCGATTCAATACATCGTCCTCCAGCAGACTTGTCTCCATGGGTCGATTGCTGCCTCGGACACCTTATGGCCGTTCTGCTGTGAGTCAAAGATTTTCGAATCGGACGAAAAACTGATAGTGATTTGTAACATTCAGGGCCACCTAATGACGATGGACCACACAAATTGCGTCCCGATTCAGTACATCGTCCACTAGCCGACTTGACTCCATGGGACTATTGCTGTCTCGGGCACCTTATGGCCGTTCTGCTGTGAGTCTAGATTATAGAATGGGATGGAAAACTGATAGTGAATTGTAACGTTCAGGGCCACCTAATGACGATGGATCACTCAAATTGCGTCCCGATTCAATACATCGTCCTCCAGCAGACTTGTCTCCATGGGTCTATTGCTGCCTCGGGCCCTTATGGCAGGCCTGCTGTGACTCAAAGATTTTCGAATCGGACGAAAAACTGATAGTGAATTGTAACGTTCAGGGCCTCCTAATGACGATGGAACACTCAAATTGCGTCCCGATTCAATACATCGTCCTCCAGCAGACTTGTCTCCATGGGTCTATTGCTGCCTCGGGCACCTTATGGCCGTTCTGCTGTGAGTCAAAGATTTTCGAATCGGACGAAAAACTGATAGTCAATTGTAACATTCAGGGCCACCTAATGACGATGGACCACACAAATTGCGTCCCGATTCAGTACATCGTCCTCCAGCCGACCTGACTCCATGGGTCTATTGCTGCCTCAGGCACCTTATGGCCGTTCTGCTGTGAGTCTAGATTATCGAATGGGACGAAAAACTGATAGTGAATTGTAACGTTCAGGGCCACCTAATGACGATGGATCACTCAAATTGCGTCCCGATTCAATATATCGTCCTCCAGCAGACTTGTTTCCATGGGTCTATTGTTGCCTCGGGCACCTTATGGCCGTTCTGCTGTGAGTCAAAGACTTTCGAATCGGACGAAAAACTGATAGTGAATTGTAACATTCAGGGCCACCTAATGACGATGGACCACGCAATTTGCGTCCCGATTCAATACATCGTCCTCCAGCCGAGTTGACTCCATGGGTCTATTGCTGCCTCGGGCACCTTATGGCCGTTCTGCTGTGAATCTAGATTATCGAATGGGACGAAAAACTGGTAGTGAATTGTAACGTTCAGGGCCACCTAATGACGATGGATCACTCAAATTGCGTCCCGATTCAATACATCGTCCTCCAGCCGACTTGTCTCCATGGGTCTATTGCTGCCTCGGGCACCTTATGGCCTTTCTGCTGTGAGTCTAGATTATCGAATCGGACGAAAAACTGATAGTGAATTGTAACGTTCAGGGCCTCCTAATGACGATGGAACACTAAAATTGCGTCCCGATTCAATACATCGTCCTCCAGCAGACTTGACTTCATGGGTCAATTGCTGCCTCGGGCACCTTATGGCCGTTCTGCTGTGAGTCAAAGATTTTCGAATCGGACGAAAAACTGATAGTGAATTGTAACGTTCAGGGCCACCTAATGACGATGGATCACTCAAATTGCGTCCCGATTCAATACATCGTCCTCCAGCTTACTTGACTCCATGGGTCTATTGCTGCCTCGGGCACCTTATGGCCGTTCTGCTGTGAGTCTAGATTACCGAATGGGACAAAAAACTGATAGTGAATTGTAACGTTCAGGGCCTCCTAATGACGATGGATCACTCAAATTGTGTCCCGATTCAATACATCGTCCTCCAGCAGACTTGCCTCCATGGGTCTATTGCTGCCTCGGTCACCTTATGGCCGTTCTGCTGTGAGTCTAGATTATCGAATGGGACGAAAAACTGATAGCGAATTGTAACGATCAGGGCCACCTAATGACGATGGATCACTCAAATTGCGTCCCGATTCAATACATCGTCCTCCAGCCGACTTGACTCCATGGGTCTATTGCTGCCTCGGGCACCTTATGGCCGTTCTGCTGTGACTCTAGATTATCGAATGGGACGAAAAACTGATAGTGAATTGTAACGTTCAGGGCCTCCTAATGACGATGGATCACTCAAATTGCGTCCCGATTCAATACATCGTCCTCCAGCCGACTTGCTCCATGGGTCTATTGCTGCCTCGGGCACCTTATGGCCGTTCTGCTGTGAGTCTAGATTATCGAATGGGACGAAAAACTGATAGTGAATTGTAACGTCCAGGGCCTCCTAATGACGATCGATCACTCAAATTGCGTCCCGATTCAATACATCGTCCTCCAGCAGACTTGTCTCCATGGGTCGATTGCTGCCTCGGGCACCTAATGGCCGTTCTGCTGTGAGTCAAAGATTTTCGAATCGGACGAAAAACTGATAGTGAATTGTAACATTCAGGGCCACCTAATGACGATGGACCACGCAAATTGCGTCCCGATTCAATACATCGTCCTCCAGCCGAGTTGACTCCATGGGTCTATTACTGCCTCGGGCACCTTATGGCCGTTCTGCTGTGAATCTAGATTATCGAATGGGACAAAAAACTGATAGTGAATTGTAACGTTCAGGGCCACCTAATGACAATGGATCACTCAAATTGCGTCCCGATTCAATACATCGTCCTCCAGCAGACTTGACTTCATGGGTCTATTGCTTCCTCTGGCACCTTATGGCCGTTCTGCTGTGAGTCAAAGATTTTCGAATCGGACGAAAAACTGATAGTGAATTGTAACTTTCAGGGCTACGTAATGACGATGGATCACTCAAATTGCGTCCCGATTCAATACATCGTCCTCCAGCAGACTTGTCTCCATGGGTAGATTACTGCCTCGGGCACCTTATGGCCGTTCTGCTGTGAGTCAAAGATTTTCGAATCGGACGAAAAACTGATAGTGATTTGTAACATTCAGGGCCACCTAATGACGATGGACCACACAAATTGCGTCCCGATTCAGTACATCGTCCTCCAGCCGACCTGACTCCATGGGTCTATTGCTGCCTCAGGCACCTTATGGCCGTTCTGCTGTGAGTCTAGATTATCGAATGGGACGAAAAACTGATAGTGAATTGTAACGTTCAGGGCCACCTAATGACGATGGATCACTCAAATTGCGTCCCGATTCAATATATCGTCCTCCAGCAGACTTGTTTCCATGGGTCTATTGTTGCCTCGGGCACCTTATGGCCGTTCTGCTGTGAGTCAAAGACTTTCGAATCGGACGAAAAACTGATAGTGAATTGTAACATTCAGGGCCACCTAATGACGATGGACCACGCAATTTGCGTCCCGATTCAATACATCGTCCTCCAGCCGAGTTGACTCCATGGGTCTATTGCTGCCTCGGGCACCTTATGGCCGTTCTGCTGTGAATCTAGATTATCGAATGGGACGAAAAACTGGTAGTGAATTGTAACGTTCAGGGCCACCTAATGACGATGGATCACTCAAATTGCGTCCCGATTCAATACATCGTCCTCCAGCCGACTTGTCTCCATGGGTCTATTGCTGCCTCGGGCACCTTATGGCCTTTCTGCTGTGAGTCTAGATTATCGAATCGGACGAAAAACTGATAGTGAATTGTAACGTTCAGGGCCTCCTAATGACGATGGAACACTAAAATTGCGTCCCGATTCAATACATCGTCCTCCAGCAGACTTGACTTCATGGGTCAATTGCTGCCTCGGGCACCTTATGGCCGTTCTGCTGTGAGTCAAAGATTTTCGAATCGGACGAAAAACTGATAGTGAATTGTAACGTTCAGGGCCACCTAATGACGATGGATCACTCAAATTGCGTCCCGATTCAATACATCGTCCTCCAGCCGACTTGACTCCATGGGTCTATTGCTGCCTCGGGCACCTTATGGCCGTTCTGCTGTGAGTCTAGATTACCGAATGGGACAAAAAACTGATAGTGAATTGTAACGTTCAGGGCCTCCTAATGACGATGGATCACTCAAATTGTGTCCCGATTCAATACATCGTCCTCCAGCAGACTTGCCTCCAATGGTCTATTGCTGCCTCGGTCACCTTATGGCCGTTCTGCTGTGAGTCTAGATTATCGAATGGGACGAAAAACTGATAGCGAATTGTAACGATCAGGGCCACCTAATGACGATGGATCACTCAAATTGCGTCCCGATTCAATACATCGTCCTCCAGCCGACTTGACTCCATGGGTCTATTGCTGCCTCGGGCACCTTATGGCCGTTCTGCTGTGACTCTAGATTATCGAATGGGACGAAAAACTGATAGTGAATTGTAACGTTCAGGGCCTCCTAATGACGATGGATCACTCAAATTGCGTCCCGATTCAATACATCGTCCTCCAGCCGACTTGCTCCATGGGTCTATTGCTGCCTCGGGCACCTTATGGCCGTTCTGCTGTGAGTCTAGATTATCGAATGGGACGAAAAACTGATAGTGAATTGTAACGTCCAGGGCCTCCTAATGACGATCGATCACTCAAATTGCGTCCCGATTCAATACATCGTCCTCCAGCAGACTTGTCTCCATGGGTCGATTGCTGCCTCGGGCACCTAATGGCCGTTCTGCTGTGAGTCAAAGATTTTCGAATCGGACGAAAAACTGATAGTGAATTGTAACATTCAGGGCCACCTAATGACGATGGACCACGCAAATTGCGTCCCGATTCAATACATCGTCCTCCAGCCGAGTTGACTCCATGGGTCTATTACTGCCTCGGGCACCTTATGGCCGTTCTGCTGTGAATCTAGATTATCGAATGGGACAAAAAACTGATAGTGAATTGTAACGTTCAGGGCCACCTAATGACAATGGATCACTCAAATTGCGTCCCGATTCAATACATCGTCCTCCAGCAGACTTGACTTCATGGGTCTATTGCTTCCTCTGGCACCTTATGGCCGTTCTGCTGTGAGTCAAAGATTTTCGAATCGGACGAAAAACTGATAGTGAATTGTAACTTTCAGGGCTACGTAATGACGATGGATCACTCAAATTGCGTCCCGATTCAATACATCGTCCTCCAGCAGACTTGTCTCCATGGGTAGATTACTGCCTCGGGCACCTTATGGCCGTTCTGCTGTGAGTCAAAGATTTTCGAATCGGACGAAAAACTGATAGTGATTTGTAACATTCAGGGCCACCTAATGACGATGGACCACACAAATTGCGTCCCGATTCAGTACATCGTCCTCCAGCCGACCTGACTCCATGGGTCTATTGCTGCCTCAGGCACCTTATGGCCGTTCTGCTGTGAGTCTAGATTATCGAATGGGACGAAAAACTGATAGTGAATTGTAACGTTCAGGGCCACCTAATGACGATGGATCACTCAAATTGCGTCCCGATTCAATACATCGTCCTCCAGCAGACTTGTCTCCATGGGTCTATTGCTGCCTCGGGCCCTTATGGCAGGCCTGCTGTGACTCAAAGATTTTCGAATCGGACGAAAAACTGATAGTGAATTGTAACGTTCAGGGCCTCCTAATGACGATGGAACACTCAAATTGCATCCCGATTCAATACATCGTCCTCCAGCAGACTTGTCTCCATGGGTCTATTGCTGCCTCGGGCACCTTATGGCCGTTCTGCTGTGAGTCAAAGATTTTCGAATCGGACGAAAAACTGATAGTGAATTGTAACATTCAGGGCCACCTAATGACGATGGAACACTCAAATTGCGTCCCGATTCAGTACATCGTCCTCCAGCCGACCTGACTCCATGGGTCTTTTGCTGCCTCAGGCACCTTATGGCCGTTCTGCTGTGAGTCTAGATTATCGAATGGGACGAAAAACTGATAGTGAATTGTAACGTTCAGGGCCACCTAATGACGATGGATCACTCAAATTGCGTCCCGATTCAATATATCGTCCTCCAGCAGACTTGTTTCCATGGGTCTATTGTTGCCTCGAGCACCTTATGGCCGTTCTGCTGTGAGTCAAAGACTTTCGAATCGGACGAAAAACTGATAGTGAATTGTAACATTCTGGGCCACCTAATGACGATGGACCACGCAAATTGCGTCCCGATTCAATACATCGTCCTCCAGCCGAGTTGACTCCATGGGTCTATTGCTGCCTCGGGCACCTTATGGCCGTTCTGCTGTGAATCTAGATTATCGAATGGGACGAAAAACTGGTAGGGAATTGTAACGTTCAGGGCCACCTAATGACGATGGATCACTCAAATTGCGTCCCGATTCAATACATCGTCCTCCAGCCGACTTGTCTCCATGGGTCTATTGCTGCCTCGGGCACCTTATGGCCGTTCTGCTGTGAGTCTAGATTTTCGAATCGGACGAAAAACTGATAGTGAATAGTAACGTTCAGGGCCACCTAATGACGATGGATCACTCAAATTGCGTCCCGATTCAATACATCGTCCTCCAGCCGACTTGACTCCATGGGTCTATTGCTGCCTCGGGCACCTTATGGCCGTTCTGCTGTGAGTCTAGATTACCGAATGGGACAAAAAACTGATAGTGAATTGTAACGTTCAGGGCCTCCTAATGACGATGGATCACTCAAATTGTGTCCCGATTCAATACATCGTCCTCCAGCAGACTTGTCTCCATGGGTCTATTGCTGCCTCGGGCACCTTATGGCCGTTCTGCTGTGAGTCTAGATTATCGAATGGGACGAAAAACTGATAGTGAATTGTAACGTTCAGGGCCACCTAATGACGATGGATCACTCAAATTGCGTCCCGATTCAATACATCGTCCTCCAGCCGACTTGACTCCATGGGTCTATTGCTGCCTCGGGCACCTTATGGCCGTTCTGCTGTGAGTCTAGATTATCGAATGGGACGAAAAACTGATAGTGAATTGTAACGTTCAGGGCCTCCTAATGACGATGGATCACTCAAATTGCGTCCCGATTCAATACATCGTCCTCCAGCAGACTTGTCTCCATGGGTCTATTGCTGCCTCGGGCACCTCATGGCAGGCTTGCTGAGACTCAAAGATTTTCGAATCGGACGAAAAACTGATAGTGAATTGTAACGTTCAGGGCCTCCTAATGACGATGGAACACACAAATTGCGTCCCGATTCAATACATCGTCCTCCAGCAGACTTGTCTCCATGGGTCTATTGCTGCCTCGGGCACCTTATGGCCGTTCTGCTGTGAGTCAAAGATTTTCGAATCGGACGAAAAACTGATAGTCAATTGTAACATTCAGGGCCACCTAATGACGATGGACCACACAAATTGCGTCCCGATTCAATACATCGTCCTCCAGCAGACTTGTCTCCATGGGTCGATTGCTGCCTCGGGCACCTAATATCCGTTCTGCTGTGAGTCAAAGATTTTCGAATCGGACGAAAAACTGATAGTGAATTGTAACATTCAGGGCCACCTAATGACGATGGACCACGCAAATTGCGTCCCGATTCAATACATCGTCCTCCAGCCGAGTTGACTCCATGGGTCTATTGCTGCCTCGGGCACCTTATGGCCGTTCTGCTGTGAATCTAGATTATCGAACGGGACGAAAAACTGATAGTGAATTGTAACGTTCAGGGCCACCTAATGACGACGGATCACTCAATTTGCGTCCCGATTCAATACATCGTCCCCAGCCGACTTGTCTCCATGGGTCTATTGCTGCCTCGGGCACCTTATGGCCGTTCTGCTGTGAGTCTAGATTATCGAATGGGACGAAAAACTGATAGTGAATTGTAACGTTCAGGGCCACCTAATGACGATGGATCACTCAAATTGCGTCCTGATTCAATACATCGTCCTCCAGCAGACTTGACTTCATCGGTCTATTGCTGCCTCAGGCACCTTATGGCCGTTCTGCTGTGAGTCAAAGATTTTCGAATCGGACGAAAAACTGATAGTGAATTGTAACTTTCAGGGCCACCTAATGACTATGGATCACTCAAATTGCGTCCCGATTCAATACATCGTCCTCCAGCAGATTTGTCTCCATGGGTCGATTGCTGCCTCAGGCACCTTATGGCCGTTCTGCTGTGAGTCAAAGATTTTCGAATCGGACGAAAAACTGATAGTGATTTGTAACATTCAGGGCCACCTAATGACGATGGACCACACAAATTGCGTCCCGATTCAGTACATCGTCCACTAGCCGACTTGACTCCATGGGACTATTGCTGTCTGGGGCACCTTATGGCCGTTCTGCTGTGAGTCTAGATTATAGAATGGGATGAAAAACTGATAGTGAATTGTAACGTTCAGGGCCACCTAATGACGATGGATCACTCAAATTGCGTCCCGATTCAATACATCGTCCTCCAGCAGACTTGTCTCCATGGGTCTATTGCTGCCTCGGGCCCTTATGGCAGGCCTGCTGTGACTCAAAGATTTTCGAATCGGACGAAAAACTGATAGTGAATTGTAACGTTCAGGGCCTCCTAATGACGATGGATCACTCAAATTGCGTCCCGATTCAATACATCGTCCTCCAGCCGACTTGCTCCATGGGTCTATTGCTGCCTCGGGCACCTTATGGCCGTTCTGCTGTGAGTCTAGATTATCGAATGGGACGAAAAACTGATAGTGAATTGTAACGTTCAGGGCCTCCTAATGACGATGGATCACTCAAATTGCGTCCCGATTCAATACATCGTCCTCCAGCAGACTTGTCTCCATGGGTCTATTGCTGCCTCGGGCACCTTATGGCCGTTCTGCTGTGAGTCTAGATTATCGAATGGGACGAAAAACTGATAGTGAATTGTAACGTTCAGTGCCTCCTAATAACGATGGAACACTAAAATTGCGTCCCGATTCAATACATCGTCCTCCAGCAGACTTGACTTCATGGGTCTATTGCTGCCTCGGGCACCTTATGGCCGTTCTGCTGTGAGTCAAAGATTTTCGAATCGGACGAAAAACTGATAGTGAATTGTAACGTTCAGGGCCACCTAATGACGATGGATCACTCACATTGCGTCCCGATTCAATACATCGTCCTCCAGCCGACTTGACTCCATGGGTCTATTGCTGCCTCGGACACCTTATGGCCGTTCTGCTGTGAGGTTAGATTATCGAATGGGACAAAAAACTGATAGTGAATTGTAACGTTCAGGGCCTCCTAATGACGATGGATCACTCAAATTGCGTCCCGATTCAATACATCGTCCTCCAGCAGACTTGTCTCCATGGGTCTATTGCTGCCTCGGGCACCTTATGGCCGTTCTGCTGTGAGTCTAGATTATCGAATGGGACGATAAACTGATAGTGAATTGTAACGTTCAGGGCCACCTAATGACGATGGATCACTCAAATTGCGTCCCGATTCAATACATCGTCCTCCAGCCGACTTGACTCCATGGGTCTATTGCTGCCTCGGGCACCTTATGGCCGTTCTGCTGTGAGTCTAGATTATCGAATGGGACGAAAAACTGATAGTGAATTGTAACGTTCAGGGCCTCCTAATGCCGATGGATCACTCAAATTGCGTCCCGATTCAATACATCGTCCTCCAGCCGACTTGCTCCATGGGTCTATTGCTGCCTCGGGCACCTTATGGCCGTTCTGCTGTGAGTCTAGATTTTCGAATGGGACGAAAAACTGATAGTGAATTGTAACGTTCAGGGCCTCCTAATGACGATGGATCACTCAAATTGCGTCCCGATTCAATACATCGTCCTCCAGCAGACTTGTCTCCATGGGTCGATTGCTGCCTCGGGCACCTAATGGCCGTTCTGCTGTGAGTCAAAGATTTTCGAATCGGACGAAAAACTGATAGTGAACTGTAACATTCAGGGCCACCTAATGACGATGGACCACGCAAATTGCGTCCCGATTCAATACATCGTCCTCCAGCCGAGTTGACTCCATGGGTCTATTACTGCCTCGGGCACCTTATGGCCGTTCTGCTGTGAATCTAGATTATCGAATGGGACGAAAAACTGATAGTGAATTGTAACGTTCAGGGCCACCTAATGACAATGGATCACTCAAATTGCGTCCCGATTCAATTCATCGTCCTCCAGCAGACTTGACTTCATGGGTCTATTGCTTCCTCTGGCACCTTATGGCCGTTCTGCTGTGAGTCAAAGATTTTCGAATCGGACGAAAAACTGATAGTGAATTGTAACTTTCAGGGCTACCTAATGACGATGGATCACTCAAATTGCGTCCCGATTCAATACATCGTCCTCCAGCAGACTTGTCTCCATGGGTAGATTACTGCCTCGGGCAGCTTATGGCCGTTCTGCTGTGAGTCAAAGATTTTCGAATCGGACGAAAAACTGATAGTGATTTGTAACATTCAGGGCCACCTAATGACGATGGACCACACAAATTGCGTCCCGATTCAGTACATCGTCCACTAGCCGACTTGACTCCATGGGAATATTGCTGCCTCTGGCACCTTATGGCCGTTCTGCTGTGAGTCTAGATTATAGAATGGGATGAAAAACTGATAGTGAATTGTAACGTTCAGGGCCACCTAATGACGATGGATCACTCAAATTGCGTCCCGATTCAATACATCGTCCTCCAGCAGACTTGTCTCCATGGGTCTATTGCTGCCTCGGGCACCTTATGGCCGTTCTGCTGTGAATCTAGATTATCGAATGGGACGAAAAACTGGTAGTGAATTGTAACGTTCAGGGCCACCTAATGACGATGGATCACTCAAATTGCGTCCCGATTCAATACATCGTCCTCCAGCCGACTCGTCTCCATGGGTCTATTGCTGCCTCGGGCACCTGATGGCCGTTCTGCTGTGAGTCTAGATTATCGAATGGGACGAAAAACTGATAGTGAATTGTAACGTTCAGTGCCTCCTAATAACGATGGAACACTAAAATTGCGTCCCGATTCAATACATCGTCCTCCAGCAGACTTGACTTCATGGGTCTATTGCTGCCTCGGGCACCTTATGGCCGTTCTGCTGTGAGTCAAAGATTTTCGAATCGGACGAAAAACTGATAGTGAATTGTAACGTTCAGGGCCACCTAATGACGATGGATCACTCAAATTGCGTCCCGATTCAATACATCGTCCTCCAGCCGACTTGACTCCATGGGTCTATTGCTGCCTCGGACACCTTATGGCCGTTCTGCTGTGAGTCTAGATTATCGAATGGGACAAAAAACTGATAGTGAATTGTAACGTTCAGGGCCTCCTAATGACGATGGATCACTCAAATTGCGTCCCGATTCAATACATCGTCCTCCAGCAGACTTGTCTCCATGGGTCTATTGCTGCCTCGGGCACCTTATGGCCGTTCTGCTGTGAGTCTAGATTATCGAATGGGACGAAAAACTGATAGTGAATTGTAACGTTCAGGGCCACCTAATGACGATGGATCACTCAAATTGCGTCCCGATTCAATACATCGTCCTCCAGCCGACTTGACTCCATGGGTCTATTGCTGCCTCGGGCACCTTATGGCCGTTCTGCTGTGAGTCAAAGATTTTCGAATCGGACGAAAAACTGATAGTGAATTGTAACTTTCAGGGCTACCTAATGACGATGGATCACTCAAATTGCGTCCCGATTCAATACATCGTCCTCCAGCAGACTTGTCTCAATGGGTCTATTGCTGATTCGGGCCCTTATGGCAGGCCTGCTGTGACTCAAAGACTTTCGAATCGGACGAAAAACTGATAGTGAATTGTAACGTTCAGGGCCTCCTAATGACGATGGAACACTCAAATTGCGTCCCGATTCAATACATCGTCCTCCAGCAGACTTGTCTCCATGGGTCTATTGCTGCCTCGGGCACCTTATGGCCGTTCTGCTGTGAGTCAAAGATTTTCGAATCGGACGAAAAACTGATAGTGAATTGTAACATTCAGGGCCACCTAATGACGATGGACCACACAAATTGCGTCCCGATTCAGTACATCGTCCTCCAGCCGACCTGACTCCATGGGTCTATTGCTGCCTCAGGCACCTTATGGCCGTTCTGCTGTGAGTCTAGATTATCGAATGGGACGAAAAACTGATAGTGAATTGTAACGTTCAGGGCCTCCTAATGACGATGGATCACTCAAATTGCGTCCCGATTCAATACATCGTCCTCCAGCAGACTTGTCTCCATGGGTCGATTGCTGCCTCGGGCACCTAATGGCCGTTCTGCTGTGAGTCAAAGATTTTCGAATCGGACGAAAAACTGATAGTGAACTGTAACATTCAGGGCCACCTAATGACGATGGACGACGCAAATTGCGTCCCGATTCAATACATCGTCCTCCAGCCGAGTTGACTCCATGGGTCTATTACTGCCTCGGGCACCTTATGGCCGTTCTGCTGTGAATCTAGATTATCGAATGGGACGAAAAACTGATAGTGAATTGTAACGTTCAGGGCCACCTAATGACAATGGATCACTCAAATTGCGTCCCGATTCAATACATCGTCCTCCAGCAGACTTGACTTCATGGGTCTATTGCTGCCTCGGGCACCTTATGGCCGTTCTGCTGTGAGTCTAGATTATCGAATGGGACGAAAAACTGATAGCGAATTGTAACGTTCAGGGCCACCTAATGACGATGGATCACTCAAATTGCGTCCCGATTCAATACATCGTCCTCCAGCCGACTTGACTCCATGGGTCTATTGCTGCCTCGGGCACCTTATGGCCGTTCTGCTGTGACTCTAGATTATCGAATGGGACGAAAAACTGATAGTGAATTGTAACGTTCAGGGCCTCCTAATGACGATGGATCACTCAAATTGCGTCCCGATTCAATACATCGTCCTCCAGCCGACTTGCTCCATGGGTCTATTGCTGCCTCGGGCACCTTATGGCCGTTCTGCTGTGAGTCTAGATTATCGAATGGGACGAAAAACTGATAGTGAATTGTAAAGTCCAGGGCCTCCTAATGACGATCGATCACTCAAATTGCGTCCCGATTCAATACATCGTCCTCCAGCAGACTTGTCTCCATGGGTCGATTGCTGCCTCGGGCACCTAATGGCCGTTCTGCTGTGAGTCAAAGATTTTCGAATCGGACGAAAAACTGATAGTGAATTGTAACATTCAGGGCCACCTAATGACGATGGACCACGCAAATTGCGTCCCGATTCAATACATCGTCCTCCAGCCGAGTTGACTCCATGGGTCTATTACTGCCTCGGGCACCTTATGGCCGTTCTGCTGTGAATCTAGATTATCGAATGGGACGAAAAACTGATAGTGAATTGTAACGTTCAGGGCCACCTAATGACAATGGATCACTCAAATTGCGTCCCGATTCAATACATCGTCCTCCAGCAGACTTGACTTCATGGGTCTATTGCTTCCTCTGGCACCTTATGGCCGTTCTGCTGTGAGTCAAAGATTTTCGAATCGGACGAAAAACTGATAGTGAATTGTAACTTTCAGGGCTACGTAATGACGATGGATCACTCAAATTGCGTCCCGATTCAATACATCGTCCTCCAGCAGACTTGTCTCCATGGGTAGATTACTGCCTCGGGCACCTTATGGCCGTTCTGCTGTGAGTCAAAGATTTTCGAATCGGACGAAAAACTGGTAGTGATTTGTAACATTCAGGGCCACCTAATGACGATGGACCACACAAATTGCGTCCCGATTCAGTACATCGTCCACTAGCCGACTTGACTCCATGGGACTATTGCTGCCTCTGGCACCTTATGGCCGTTCTGCTGTGGGTCTAGATTATAGAATGGGATGAAAAACTGATAGTGAATTTTAACGCTCAGGGCCACCTAATGACGATGGATCACTCAAATTGCGTCCCGATTCAATACATCGTCCTCCAGCAGACTTGTCTCCATGGGTCTATTGCTGCCTCGGGCCCTTATGGCAGGCCTGCTGTGACTCAAAGATTTTCGAATCGGACGAAAAACTGATAGTGAATTGTAACGTTCAGGGCCTCCTAATGACGATGGAACACTCAAATTGCATCCCGATTCAATACATCGTCCTCCAGCAGACTTGTCTCCATGGGTCTATTGCTGCCTCGGGCACCTTATGGCCGTTCTGCTGTGAGTCAAAGATTTTCGAATCGGACGAAAAACTGATAGTGAATTGTAACATTCAGGGCCACCTAATGACGATGGAACACTCAAATTGCGTCCCGATACAGTACATCGTCCTCCAGCCGACCTGACTCCATGGGTCTATTGCTGCCTCAGGCACCTTATTGCCGTTCTGCTGTGAGTCTAGATTATCGAATGGGACGAAAAACTGATAGTGAATTGTAACGTTCAGGGCCACCTAATGACGATGGATCACTCAAATTGCGTCCCGATTCAATATATCGTCCTCCAGCAGACTCGTTTCCATGGGTCCATTGTTGCCTCGGGCACCTTATGGCCGTTCTGCTGTGAGTCAAAGACTTTCGAATCGGACGAAAAACTGATAGTGAATTGTAACATTCAGGGCCACCTAATGACGATGGACCACGCAATTTGCGTCCTCCAGCCGAGTTGACTCCATGGGTCTATTGCTGCCTCGGGCACCTTATGGCCGTTCTGCTGTGAATCTAGATTATCGAATGGGACGAAAAACTGGTAGTGAATTGTAACGTTCAGGGCCACCTAATGACGATGGATCACTCAAATTGCGTCCCGATTCAATACATCGTCCTCCAGCCGACTTGTCTCCATGGGTCTATTGCTGCCTCGGGCACCTTATGGCCGTTCTGCTGTGAGTCTAGATTTTCGAATCGGACGAAAAACTGATAGTGAATAGTAACGTTCAGGGCCACCTAATGACGATGGATCACTCAAATTGCGTCCCGATTCAATACATCGTCCTCCAGCCGACTTGCTCCATGGGTCTATTGCTGCCTCGGGCACCTTATGGCCGTTCTGCTGTGAGTCTAGATTATCGAATGGGACGAAAAACTGATAGTGAATTGTAACGTTCAGGGCCTCCTAATGACGATGGATCACTCAAATTGCGTCCCGATTCAATACATCGTCCTCCAGCAGACTTGTCTCCATGGGTCGATTGCTGCCTCGGGCACCTAATGGCAGTTCTGCTGTGAGTCAAAGATTTTCGAATCGGACGAAAAACTGATAGTGAATTGTAACATTCAGGGCCACCTAATGACGATGGACCACGCAAATTGCGTCCCGATTCAATACATCGTCCTCGAGCCGAGTTGACTCCATGGGTCTATTACTGCCTCGGGCACCTTATGGCCGTTCTGCTGTGAATCTAGATTATCGAATGGGACGAAAAACTGATAGTGAATTGTAACGTTCAGGGCCACCTAATGACAATGGATCACTCAAATTGCGTCCCGATTCAATACATCGTCCTCCAGCAGACTTGACTTCATGGGTCTATTGCTTCCTCTGGCACCTTATGGCCGTTCTGCTGTGAGTCAAAGATTTTCGAATCGGACGAAAAACTGATAGTGAATTGTAACTTTCAGGGCTACCTAATGACGATGGATCACTCAAATTGCGTCCCGATTCAATACATCGTCCTCCAGCAGACTTGTCTCCATGGGTAGATTACTGCCTCGGGCAGCTTATGGCCGTTCTGCTGTGAGTCAAAGATTTTCGAATCGGACGAAAAACTGATAGTGATTTGTAACATTCAGGGCCACCTAATGACGATGGACCACACAAATTGCGTCCCGATTCAGTACATCGTCCACTAGCCGACTTGACTCCATGGGACTATTGCTGCCTCTGGCACCTTATGGCCGTTCTGCTGTGAGTCTAGATTATAGAATGGGATGAAAAACTGATAGTGAATTGTAACGTTCAGGGCCACCTAATGACGATAGATCACTCAAATTGCGTCCCGATTCAATACATCGTCCTCCAGCAGACTTGTCTCCATGGGTCTATTGCTGCCTCGGGCCCTTATGGCAGGCCTGCTGTGACTCAAAGATTTTCGAATCGGACGAAAAACTGATAGTGAATTGTAACGTTCAGGGCCTCCTAATGACGATGGAACACTCAAATTGCGTCCCGATTCAATACATCGTCCTCCAGCAGACTTGTCTCCATGGGTCTATTGCTGCCTCGGGCACCTTATGGCCGTTCTGCTGTGAATCTAGATTATCGAATGAGACGAAAAACTGGTAGTGAATTGTAACGTTCAGGGCCACCTAATGACGATGGATCACTCAAATTGCGTCCCGATTCAATACATCGTCCTCCAGCCGACTTGTCTCCATGGGTCTATTGCTGCCTCGGGCACCTTATGGCCGTTCTGCTGTGAGTCTAGATTATCGAATGGGACGAAAAACTGATAGTGAATTGTAACGTTCAGTGCCTCCTAATAACGATGGAACTCTAAAATTGCGTCCCGATTCAATACATCGTCCTCCAGCAGACTTGACTTCATGGGTCTATTGCTGTCTCGGGCACCTTATGGCCGTTCTGCTGTGAGTCAAAGATTTTCGAATCGGACGAAAAACTGATAGTGAATTGTAACGTTCAGGGCCACCTAATGACGATGGATCACTCAAATTGCGTCCCGATTCAATACATCGTCCTCCAGCCGACTTGACTCCATGGGTCTATTGCTGCCTCGGGCACCTTATGGCCGTTCTGCTGTGAGTCTAGATTATCGAATGGGACAAAAAACTGATAGTGAATTGTAACGTTCAGGGCCTCCTAATGACGATGGATCACTCAAATTGCGTCCCGATTCAATACATCGTCCTCCAGCCGACTTGACTCCATGGGGCTATTGCTGCCTCGGGCACCTTATGGCGTTCTGCTGTGAGTCTAGATTATCGAATGGGACGAAAAACTGATAGTGAATTGTAACGTTCAGGGCCTCCTAATGACGATGGATCACTCAAATTGCGTCCCGATTCAATACATCGTCCTCCAGCCGACTTGCTCCATGGGTCTATTGCTGCCTCGGGCACCTTATGGCCGTTCTGCTGTGAGTCTAGATTATCGAATGGGACGAAAAACTGATAGTGAATTGTAACGTTCAGGGCCTCCTAATGACGATGGATCACTCAAATTGCGTCCCGATTCAATACATCGTCCTCCAGCAGACTTGTCTCCATGGGTCGATTGCTGCCTCGGGCACCTAATGGCCGTTCTGCTGTGAGTCAAAGATTTTCGAATCGGACGAAAAACTGATAGTGAATTGTAACATTCAGGGCCACCTAATGACGATGGACCACGCAAATTGCGTCCCGATTCAATACATCGTCCTCCAGCCGAGTTGACTCCATGGGTCAATTACTGCCTCGGGCACCTTATGGGCGTTCTGCTGTGAATCTAGATTATCGAATGGGACGAAAAACTGATAGTGAATTGTAACGTTCAGGGCCACCTAATGACAATGGATCACTCAAATTGCGTCCCGATTCAATACATCGTCCTCCAGCAGACTTGACTTCATGGGTCTATTGCTTCCTCTGGCACCTTATGGCCGTTCTGCTGTGAGTCAAAGATTTTCGAATCGGACGAAAAACTGATAGTGAATTGTAACTTTCAGGGCTACCTAATGACGATGGATCACTCAAATTGCGTCCCGATTCAATACATCGTCCTCCAGCAGACTTGTCTCCATGGGTAGATTACTGCCTCGGGCAGCTTATGGCCGTTCTGCTGTGAGTCAAAGATTTTCGAATCGGACGAAAAACTGATAGTGATTTGTAACATTCAGGGCCACCTAATGACGATGGACCACACAAATTGCGTCCCGATTCAGTACATCGTCCACTAGCCGACTTGACTCCATGGGAATATTGCTGCCTCTGGCACCTTATGGCCGTTCTGCTGTGAGTCTAGATTATAGAATGGGATGAAAAACTGATAGTGAATTGTAACGTTCAGGGCCACCTAATGACGATGGATCACTCAAATTGCGTCCCGATTCAATACATCGTCCTCCAGCAGACTTGTCTCCATGGGTCTATTGCTGCCTCGGGCCCTTATGGCAGGCCTGCTGTGACTCAAAGATTTTCGAATCGGACGAAAAACTGATAGTGAATTGTAACATTCAGGGCCTCCTAATGACGATGGAACACTCAAATTGCGTCCCGATTCAATACATCGTCCTCCAGCAGACTTGTCTCCATGGGTCTATTGCTGCCTCGGGCACCTTATGGCCGTTCTGCTGTGAATCTAGATTATCGAATGGGACGAAAAACTGGTAGTGAATTGTAACGTTCAGGGCCACCTAATGACGATGGATCACCCAAATTGCGTCCCGATTCAATACATCGTCCTCCAGCCGACTTGTCTCCATGGGTCTATTGCTGCCTCGGGCACCTTATGGCCGTTCTGCTGTGAGTCTAGATTATCGAATGGGACGAAAAACTGATAGTGAATTGTAACGTTCAGTGCCTCCTAATAACGATGGAACACTAAAATTGCGTCCCGATTCAATACATCGTCCTCCAGCAGACTTGACTTCATGGGTCTATTGCTGCCTCGGGCACCTTATGGCCGTTCTGCTGTGAGTCAAAGATTTTCGAATCGGACGAAAAACTGATAGTGAATTGTAACGTTCAGGGCCACCTAATGACGATGGATCACTCAAATTGCGTCCCGATTCAATACATCGTCCTCCAGCCGACTTGACTCCATGGGTCTATTGCTGCCTCGGACACCTTATGGCCGTTCTGCTGTGAGTCTAGATTATCGAATGGGACAAAAAACTGATAGTGAATTGTAACGTTCAGGGCCTCCTAATGACGATGGATCACTCAAATTGCGTCCCGATTCAATACATCGTCCTCCAGCAGACTTGTCTCCATGGGTCTATTGCTGCCTCGGGCACCTTATGGCCGTTCTGCTGTGAGTCTAGATTATCGAATGGGACGAAAAACTGATAGTGAATTGTAACGTTCAGGGCCACCTAATGACGATGGATCACTCAAATTGCGTCCCGATTCAATACATCGTCCTCCAGCCGACTTGACTCCATGGGTCTATTGCTGCCTCGGGCACCTTATGGCCGTTCTGCTGTGAGTCTAGATTATCGAATGGGACGAAAAACTGATAGTGAATTGTAACGTTCAGGGCCTCCTAATGACGATGGATCACTCAAATTGCGTCCCGATTCAATACATCGTCCTCCAGCCGACTTGCTCCATGGGTCTATTGCTGCCTCGGGCACCTTATGGCCGTTCTGCTGTGAGTCTAGATTTTCGAATGGGACGAAAAACTGATAGTGAATTGTAACGTTCAGGGCCTCCTAATGACGATGGATCACTCAAATTGCGTCCCGATTCAATACATCGTCCTCCAGCAGACTTGTCTCCATGGGTCGATTGCTGCCTCGGGCACCTAATGGCCGTTCTGCTGTGAGTCAAAGATTTTCGAATCGGACGAAAAACTGATAGTGAACTGTAACATTCAGGGCCACCTAATGACGATGGACCACGCAAATTGCGTCCCGATTCAATACATCGTCCTCCAGCCGAGTTGACTCCATGGGTCTATTACTGCCTCGGGCACCTTATGGCCGTTCTGCTGTGAATCTAGATTATCGAATGGGACGAAAAACTGATAGTGAATTGTAACGTTCAGGGCCACCTAATGACAATGGATCACTCAAATTGCGTCCCGATTCAATACATCGTCCTCCAGCAGACTTGACTTCATGGGTCTATTGCTTCCTCTGGCACCTTATGGCCGTTCTGCTGTGAGTCAAAGATTTTCGAATCGGACGAAAAACTGATAGTGAATTGTAACTTTCAGGGCTACCTAATGACGATGGACCACGCAAATTGCGTCCCGATTCAATACATCGTCCTCCAGCAGACTTGTCTCCATGGGTAGATTACTGCCTCGGGCAGCTTATGGCCGTTCTGCTGTGAGTCAAAGATTTTCGAATCGGACGAAAAACTGATAGTGATTTGTAACATTCAGGGCCACCTAATGACGATGGACCACACAAATTGCGTCCCGATTCAGTACATCGTCCACTAGCCGACTTGACTCCATGGGACTATTGCTGCCTCTGGCACCTTATGGCCGTTCTGCTGTGAGTCTAGATTATAGAATGGGATGAAAAACTGATAGTGAATTGTAACGTTCAGGGCCACCTAATGACGATGGATCACTCAAATTGCGTCCCGATTCAATACATCGTCCTCCAGCAGACTTGTCTCAATGGGTCTATTGCTGATTCGGGCCCTTATGGCAGGCCTGCTGTGACTCAAAGATTTTCGAATCGGACGAAAAACTGATAGTGAATTGTAACGTTCAGGGCCTCCTAATGACGATGGATCACTCAAATTGCGTCCCGATTCAATACATCGTCCTCCAGCCGACTTGCTCCATGGGTCTATTGCTGCCTCGGGCACCTTATGGCCGTTCTGCTGTGAGTCTAGATTATCGAATGGGACGAAAAACTGATAGTGAATTGTAACGTTCAGGGCCTACTAATGACGATGGATCACTCAAATTGCGTCCCGATTCAATACATCGTCCTCCAGCAGACTTGTCTCCATGGGTCGATTGCTGCCTCGGGCACCTAATGGCAGTTCTGCTGTGAGTCAAAGATTTTCGAATCGGACGAAAAACTGATAGTGAATTGTAACATTCAGGGCCACCTAATGACGATGGACCACGCAAATTGCGTCCCGATTCAATACATCGTCCTCGAGCCGAGTTGACTCCATGGGTCTATTACTGCCTCGGGCACCTTATGGCCGTTCTGCTGTGAATCTAGTTTATCGAATGGGACGAAAAACTGATAGTGAATTGTAACGTTCAGGGCCACCTAATGACAATGGATCACTCAAATTGCGTCCCGATTCAATACATCGTCCTCCAGCAGACTTGACTTCATGGGTCTATTGCTTCCTCTGGCACCTTATGGCCGTTCTGCTGTGAGTCAAAGATTTTCGAATCGGACGAAAAACTGATAGTGAATTGTAACTTTCAGGGCTACCTAATGACGATGGATCACTCAAATTGCGTCCCGATTCAATACATCTTCCTCCAGCAGACTTGTCTCCATGGGTAGATTACTGCCTCGGGCAGCTTATGGCCGTTCTGCTGTGAGTCAAAGATTTTCGAATCGGACGAAAAACTGATAGTGATTTGTAACATTCAGGGCCACCTAATGACGATGGACCACACAAATTGCGTCCCGATTCAGTACATCGTCCACTAGCCGACTTGACTCCATGGGACTATTGCTGCCTCTGGCACCTTATGGCCGTTCTGCTGTGAGTCTAGATTATAGAATGGGATGAAAAACTGATAGTGAATTGTAACGTTCAGGGCCACCTAATGACGATAGATCACTCAAATTGCGTCCCGATTCAATACATCGTCCTCCAGCAGACTTGTCTCCATGGGTCTATTGCTGCCTCGGGCCCTTATGGCAGGCCTGCTGTGACTCAAAGATTTTCGAATCGGACGAAAAACTGATAGTGAATTGTAACGTTCAGGGCCTCCTAATGACGATGGAACACTCAAATTGCGTCCCGATTCAATACATCGTCCTCCAGCAGACTTGTCTCCATGGGTCTATTGCTGCCTCGGGCACCTTATGGCCGTTCTGCTGTGAATCTAGATTATCGAATGAGACGAAAAACTGGTAGTGAATTGTAACGTTCAGGGCCACCTAATGACGATGGATCACTCAAATTGCGTCCCGATTCAATACATCGTCCTCCAGCCGACTTGTCTCCATGGGTCTATTGCTGCCTCGGGCACCTTATGGCCGTTCTGCTGTGAGTCTAGATTATCGAATGGGACGAAAAACTGATAGTGAATTGTAACGTTCAGTGCCTCCTAATAACGATGGAACACTAAAATTGCGTCCCGATTCAATACATCGTCCTCCAGCAGACTTGACTTCATGGGTCTATTGCTGTCTCGGGCACCTTATGGCCGTTCTGCTGTGAGTCAAAGATTTTCGAATCGGACGAAAAACTGATAGTGAATTGTAACGTTCAGGGCCACCTAATGACGATGGATCACTCAAATTGCGTCCCGATTCAATACATCGTCCTCCAGCCGACTTGACTCCATGGGTCTATTGCTGCCTCGGGCACCTTATGGCCGTTCTGCTGTGAGTCTAGATTATCGAATGGGACAAGAAACTGATAGTGAATTGTAACGTTCAGGGCCTCCTAATGACGATGGATCACTCAAATTGCGTCCCGATTCAATACATCGTCCTCCAGCAGACTTGTCTCCATGGGTCTATTGCTGCCTCGGGCACCTTATGGCCGTTCTGCTGTGAGCCTAGATTATCGAATGGGACGAAAAACTGATAGTGAATTGTAACGTTCAGGGCCACCTAATGACGATGGATCACTCAAATTGCGTCCCGATTCAATACATCGTCCTCCAGCCGACTTGACTCCATGGGTCTATTGCTGCCTCGGGCACCTTATGGCGTTCTGCTGTGAATCTAGATTATCGAATGGGACGAAAAACTGATAGTGAATTGTAACGTTCAGGGCCTCCTAATGACGATGGATCACTCAAATTGCGTCCCGATTCAATACATCGTCCTCCAGCCGACTTGCTCCATGGGTCTATTGCTGCCTCGGGCACCTTATGGCCGTTCCGCTGTGAGTCTAGATTTTCGAATGGGACGAAAAACTGATAGTGAATTGTAACGTTCAGGGCCTCCTAATGACGATGGATCACTCAAATTGCGTCCCGATTCAATACATCGTCCTCCAGCAGACTTGTCTCCATGGGTCGATTGCTGCCTCGGGCACCTAATGGCCGTTCTGCTGTGAGTCAAAGATTTTCGAATCGGACGAAAAACTGATAGTGAACTGTAACATTCAGGGCCACCTAATGACGATGGACCACGCAAATTGCGTCCCGATTCAATACATCGTCCTCCAGCCGAGTTGACTCCATGGGTCTATTACTGCCTCGGGCACCTTATGGCCGTTCTGCTGTGAATCTAGATTATCGAATGGGACGAAAAACTGATAGTGAATTGTAACGTTCAGGGCCACCTAATGACAATGGATCACTCAAATTGCGTCCCGATTCAATACATCGTCCTCCAGCAGACTTGACTTCATGGGTCTATTGCTTCCTCTGGCACCTTATGGCCGTTCTGCTGTGAGTCAAAGATTTTCGAATCGGACGAAAAACTGATAGTGAATTGTAACTTTCAGGGCTACCTAATGACGATGGACCACGCAAATTGCGTCCCGATTCAATACATCGTCCTCCAGCAGACTTGTCTCCATGGGTAGATTACTGCCTCGGGCAGCTTATGGCCGTTCTGCTGTGAGTCAAAGATTTTCGAATCGGACGAAAAACTGATAGTGATTTGTAACATTCAGGGCCACCTAATGACGATGGACCACACAAATTGCGTCCCGATTCAGTACATCGTCCACTAGCCGACTTGACTCCATGGGACTATTGCTGCCTCTGGCACCTTATGGCCGTTCTGCTGTGAGTCTAGATTATAGAATGGGATGAAAAACTGATAGTGAATTGTAACGTTCAGGGCCACCTAATGACGATGGATCACTCAAATTGCGTCCCGATTCAATACATCGTCCTCCAGCAGACTTGTCTCAATGGGTCTATTGCTGATTCGGGCCCTTATGGCAGGCCTGCTGTGACTCAAAGATTTTCGAATCGGACGAAAAACTGATAGTGAATTGTAACGTTCAGGGCCTCCTAATGACGATGGATCACTCAAATTGCGTCCCGATTCAATACATCGTCCTCCAGCCGACTTGCTCCATGGGTCTATTGCTGCCTCGGGCACCTTATGGCCGTTCTGCTGTGAGTCTAGATTATCGAATGGGACGAAAAACTGATAGTGAATTGTAACGTTCAGGGCCTACTAATGACGATGGATCACTCAAATTGCGTCCCGATTCAATACATCGTCCTCCAGCAGACTTGTCTCCATGGGTCGATTGCTGCCTCGGGCACCTAATGGCAGTTCTGCTGTGAGTCAAAGATTTTCGAATCGGACGAAAAACTGATAGTGAATTGTAACATTCAGGGCCACCTAATGACGATGGACCACGCAAATTGCGTCCCGATTCAATACATCGTCCTCGAGCCGAGTTGACTCCATGGGTCTATTACTGCCTCGGGCACCTTATGGCCGTTCTGCTGTGAATCTAGTTTATCGAATGGGACGAAAAACTGATAGTGAATTGTAACGTTCAGGGCCACCTAATGACAATGGATCACTCAAATTGCGTCCCGATTCAATACATCGTCCTCCAGCAGACTTGACTTCATGGGTCTATTGCTTCCTCTGGCACCTTATGGCCGTTCTGCTGTGAGTCAAAGATTTTCGAATCGGACGAAAAACTGATAGTGAATTGTAACTTTCAGGGCTACCTAATGACGATGGATCACTCAAATTGCGTCCCGATTCAATACATCTTCCTCCAGCAGACTTGTCTCCATGGGTAGATTACTGCCTCGGGCAGCTTATGGCAGTTCTGCTGTGAGTCAAAGATTTTCGAATCGGACGAAAAACTGATAGTGATTTGTAACATTCAGGGCCACCTAATGACGATGGACCACACAAATTGCGTCCCGATTCAGTACATCGTCCACTAGCCGACTTGACTCCATGGGACTATTGCTGCCTCTGGCACCTTATGGCCGTTCTGCTGTGAGTCTAGATTATAGAATGGGATGAAAAACTGATAGTGAATTGTAACGTTCAGGGCCACCTAATGACGATAGATCACTCAAATTGCGTCCCGATTCAATACATCGTCCTCCAGCAGACTTGTCTCCATGGGTCTATTGCTGCCTCGGGCCCTTATGGCAGGCCTGCTGTGACTCAAAGATTTTCGAATCGGACGAAAAACTGATAGTGAATTGTAACGTTCAGGGCCTCCTAATGACGATGGAACACTAAAATTGCGTCCCGATTCAATACATCGTCCTCCAGCAGACTTGACTTCATGGGTCTATTGCTGTCTCGGGCACCTTATGGCCGTTCTGCTGTGAGTCAAAGATTTTCGAATCGGACGAAAAACTGATAGTGATTTGTAACGTTCAGGGCCACCTAATGACGATGGATCACTCAAATTGCGTCCCGATTCAATACATCGTCCTCCAGCCGACTTGACTCCATGGGTCTATTGCTGCCTCGGGCACCTTATGGCCGTTCTGCTGTGAGTCTAGATTATCGAATGGGACAAGAAACTGATAGTGAATTGTAACGTTCAGGGCCTCCTAATGACGATGGATCACTCAAATTGCGTCCCGATTCAATACATCGTCCTCCAGCAGACTTGTCTCCATGGGTCTATTGCTGCCTCGGGCACCTTATGGCCGTTCTGCTGTGAGCCTAGATTATCGAATGGGACGAAAAACTGATAGTGAATTGTAACGTTCAGGGCCACCTAATGACGATGGATCACTCAAATTGCGTCCCGATTCAATACATCGTCCTCCAGCCGACTTGACTCCATGGGGCTATTGCTGCCTCGGGCACCTTATGGCGTTCTGCTGTGAATCTAGATTATCGAATGGGACGAAAAACTGATAGTGAATTGTAACGTTCAGGGCCTCCTAATGACGATGGATCACTCAAATTGCGTCCCGATTCAATACATCGTCCTCCAGCCGACTTGCTCCATGGGTCTATTGCTGCCTCGGGCACCTTATGGCCGTTCTGCTGTGAGTCTAGATTATCGAATGGGACGAAAAACTGATAGTGAATTGTAACGTTCAGGGCCTCCTAATGACGATGGATCACTCAAATTGCGTCCCGATTCAATACATCGTCCTCCAGCAGACTTGTCTCCATGGGTCGATTGCTGCCTCGGGCACCTAATGGCCGTTCTGCTGTGAGTCAAAGATTTTCGAATCGGACGAAAAACTGATAGTGAATTGTAACATTCAGGGCCACCTAATGACGATGGACCACGCAAATTGCGTCCCGATTCAATACATCGTCCTCCAGCCGAGTTGACTCCATGGGTCAATTACTGCCTCGGGCACCTTATGGCCGTTCTGCTGTGAATCTAGATTATCGAATGGGACGAAAAACTGATAGTGAATTGTAACGTTCAGGGCCACCTAATGACAATGGATCACTCAAATTGCGTCCCGATTCAATACATCGTCCTCCAGCAGACTTGACTTCATGGGTCTATTGCTTCCTCTGGCACCTTATGGCCGTTCTGCTGTGAGTCAAAGATTTTCGAATCGGACGAAAAACTGATAGTGAATTGTAACTTTCAGGGCTACCTAATGACGATGGATCACTCAAATTTCGTCCCGATTCAATACATCGTCCTCCAGCAGACTTGTCTCCATGGGTAGATTACTGCCTCGGGCAGCTTATGGCCGTTCTGCTGTGAGTCAAAGATTTTCGAATCGGACGAAAAACTGATAGTGATTTGTAACATTCAGGGCCACCTAATGACGATGGACCACACAAATTGCGTCCCGATTCAGTACATCGTCCACTAGCCGACTTGACTCCATGGGAATATTGCTGCCTCTGGCACCTTATGGCCGTTCTGCTGTGAGTCTAGATTATAGAATGGGATGAAAAACTGATAGTGAATTGTAACGTTCAGGGCCACCTAATGACGATGGATCACTCAAATTGCGTCCCGATTCAATACATCGTCCTCCAGCAGACTTGTCTCCATGGGTCTATTGCTGCCTCGGGCCCTTATGGCAGGCCTGCTGTGACTCAAAGATTTTCGAATCGGACGAAAAACTGATAGTGAATTGTAACATTCAGGGCCTCCTAATGACGATGGAACACTCAAATTGCGTCCCGATTCAATACATCGTCCTCCAGCAGACTTGTCTCCATGGGTCTATTGCTGCCTCGGGCACCTTATGGCCGTTCTGCTGTGAATCTAGATTATCGAATGGGACGAAAAACTGGTAGTGAATTGTAACGTTCAGGGCCACCTAATGACGATGGATCACTCAAATTGCGTCCCGATTCAATACATCGTCCTCCAGCCGACTTGTCTCCATGGGTCTATTGCTGCCTCGGGCACCTTATGGCCGTTCTGCTGTGAGTCTAGATTATCGAATGGGACGAAAAACTGATAGTGAATTGTAACGTTCAGTGCCTCCTAATAACGATGGAACACTAAAATTGCGTCCCGATTCAATACATCGTCCTCCAGCAGACTTGACTTCATGGGTCTATTGCTGCCTCGGGCACCTTATGGCCGTTCTGCTGTGAGTCAAAGATTTTCGAATCGGACGAAAAACTGATAGTGAATTGTAACGTTCAGGGCCACCTAATGACGATGGATCACTCAAATTGCGTCCCGATTCAATACATCGTCCTCCAGCCGACTTGACTCCATGGGTCTATTGCTGCCTCGGACACCTTATGGCCGTTCTGCTGTGAGTCTAGATTATCGAATGGGACAAAAAACTGATAGTGAATTGTAACGCTCAGGGCCTCCTAATGACGATGGATCACTCAAATTGCGTCCCGATTCAATACATCGTCCTCCAGCAGACTTGTCTCCATGGGTCTATTGCTGCCTCGGGCACCTTATGGCCGTTCTGCTGTGAGTCTAGATTATCGAATGGGACGAAAAACTGATAGTGAATTGTAACGTTCAGGGCCTCCTAATGACGATGGATCACTCAAATTGCGTCCCGATTCAATACATCGTCCTCCAGCCGACTTGCTCCATGGGTCTATTGCTGCCTCGGGCACCTTATGGCCGTTCTGCTGTGAGTCTAGATTTTCGAATGGGACGAAAAACTGATAGTGAATTGTAACGTTCAGGGCCTCCTAATGACGATGGATCACTCAAATTGCGTCCCGATTCAATACATCGTCCTCCAGCAGACTTGTCTCCATGGGTCGATTGCTGCCTCGGGCACCTAATGGCCGTTCTGCTGTGAGTCAAAGATTTTCGAATCGGACGAAAAACTGATAGTGAACTGTAACATTCAGGGCCACCTAATGACGATGGACCACGCAAATTGCGTCCCGATTCAATACATCGTCCTCCAGCCGAGTTGACTCCATGGGTCTATTACTGCCTCGGGCACCTTATGGCCGTTCTGCTGTGAATCTAGATTATCGAATGGGACGAAAAACTGATAGTGAATTGTAACGTTCAGGGCCACCTAATGACAATGGATCACTCAAATTGCGTCCCGATTCAATACATCGTCCTCCAGCAGACTTGACTTCATGGGTCTATTGCTTCCTCTGGCACCTTATGGCCGTTCTGCTGTGAGTCAAAGATTTTCGAATCGGACGAAAAACTGATAGTGAATTGTAACTTTCAGGGCTACCTAATGACGATGGACCACGCAAATTGCGTCCCGATTCAATACATCGTCCTCCAGCAGACTTGTCTCCATGGGTAGATTACTGCCTCGGGCAGCTTATGGCCGTTCTGCTGTGAGTCAAAGATTTTCGATCGGACGAAAAACTGATAGTGATTTGTAACATTCAGGGCCACCTAATGACGATGGACCACACAAATTGCGTCCCGATTCAGTACATCGTCCACTAGCCGACTTGACTCCATGGGACTATTGCTGCCTCTGGCACCTTATGGCCGTTCTGCTGTGATTCTAGATTATAGAATGGGATGAAAAACTGATAGTGAATTGTAACGTTCAGGGCCACCTAATGACGATGGATCACTCAAATTGCGTCCCGATTCAATACATCGTCCTCCAGCAGACTTGTCTCAATGGGTCTATTGCTTATTCGGGCCCTTATGGCAGGCCTGCTGTGACTCAAAGATTTTCGAATCGGACGAAAAACTGATAGTGAATTGTAACGTTCAGGGCCTCCTAATGACGATGGAACACTCAAATTGCGTCCCGATTCAATACATCGTCCTCCAGCAGACTTGTCTCCATGGGTCTATTGCTGCCTCAGGCACCTTATGGCCGTTCTGCTGTGAGTCAAAGATTTTCGAATCGGACGAAAAACTGATAGTGAATTGTAACATTCAGGGCCACCTAATGACGATGGACCACACAAATTGCGTCCCGATTCAGTACATCGTCCTCCAGCCGACCTGACTCCATGGGTCTATTGCTGCCTCAGGCACCTTATGGCCGTTCTGCTGTGAGTCTAGATTATCGAATGGGACGAAAAACTGATAGTGAATTGTAACGTTCAGGGCCTCCTAATGACGATGGATCACTCAAATTGCGTCCCGATTCAATACATCGTCCTCCAGCAGACTTGTCTCCATGGGTCGATTGCTGCCTCGGGCACCTAATGGCCGTTCTGCTGTGAGTCAAAGATTTTCGAATCGGACGAAAAACTGATAGTGAACTGTAACATTCAGGGCCACCTAATGACGATGGACCACGCAAATTGCGTCCCGATTCAATACATCGTCCTCCAGCCGAGTTGACTCCATGGGTCTATTACTGCCTCGGGCACCTTATGGCCGTTCTGCTGTGAATCTAGATTATCGAATGGGACGAAAAACTGATAGTGAATTGTAACGTTCAGGGCCACCTAATGACAATGGATCACTCAAATTGCGTCCCGATTCAATACATCGTCCTCCAGCAGACTTGACTTCATGGGTCTATTGCTTCCTCTGGCACCTTATGGCCGTTCTGCTGTGAGTCAAAGATTTTCGAATCGGACGAAAAACTGATAGTGAATTGTAACTTTCAGGGCTACCTAATGACGATGGATCACTCAAATTTTCGAATCGGACGAAAAACTGATAGTGAATTGTAACTTTCAGGGCTACCTAATGACGATGGACCACGCAAATTGCGTCCCGATTCAATACATCGTCCTCCAGCAGACTTGTCTCCATGGGTAGATTACTGCCTCGGGCAGCTTATGGCCGTTCTGCTGTGAGTCAAAGATTTTCGATCGGACGAAAAACTGATAGTGATTTGTAACATTCAGGGCCACCTAATGACGATGGACCACACAAATTGCGTCCCGATTCAGTACATCGTCCACTAGCCGACTTGACTCCATGGGACTATTGCTGCCTCTGGCACCTTATGGCCGTTCTGCTGTGATTCTAGATTATAGAATGGGATGAAAAACTGATAGTGAATTGTAACGTTCAGGGCCACCTAATGACGATGGATCACTCAAATTGCGTCCCGATTCAATACATCGTCCTCCAGCAGACTTGTCTCAATGGGTCTATTGCTGATTCGGGCCCTTATGGCAGGCCTGCTGTGACTCAAAGATTTTCGAATCGGACGAAAAACTGATAGTGAATTGTAACGTTCAGGGCCTCCTAATGACGATGGAACACTCAAATTGCGTCCCGATTCAATACATCGTCCTCCAGCAGACTTGTCTCCATGGGTCTATTGCTGCCTCGGGCACCTTATGGCCGTTCTGCTGTGAGTCAAAGATTTTCGAATCGGACGAAAAACTGATAGTGAATTGTAACGTTCAGGGCCACCTAATGACGATGGACCACACAAATTGCGTCCCGATTCAGTACATCGTCCACTAGCCGACTTGACTCCATGGGACTATTGCTGCCTCTGGCACCTTATGGCCGTTCTGCTGTGAGTCTAGATTATAGAATGGGATGAAAAACTGATAGTGAATTGTAACGTTCAGGGCCACCTAATGACGATGGATCACTCAAATTGCGTCCCGATTCAATACATCGTCCTCCAGCCGACTTGCTCCATGGGTCTATTGCTGCCTCGGGCACCTTATGGCCGTTCTGCTGTGAGTCTAGATTATCGAATGGGACGAAAAACTGATAGTGAATTGTAACGTTCAGGGCCACCTAATGACGATGGATCACTCAAATTGCGTCCCGATTCAATACATCGTCCTCCAGCAGACTTGTCTCCATGGGTCGATTGCTGCCTCGGGCACCTAATGGCCGTTCTGCTGTGAGTCAAAGATTTTCGAATCGGACGAAAAACTGATAGTGAACTGTAACATTCAGGGCCACCTAATGACGATGGACCACGCAAATTGCGTCCCGATTCAGTACATCGTCCTCCAGCCGACCTGACTCCATGGGTCTATTGCTGCCTCAGGCACCTTATGGCCGTTCTGCTGTGAGTCTAGATTATCGAATGGGACGAAAAACTGATAGTGAATTGTAACGTTCAGGGCCTCCTAATGACGATGGATCACTCAAATTGCGTCCCGATTCAATACATCGTCCTCCAGCAGACTTGTCTCCATGGGTCGATTGCTGCCTCGGGCACCTAATGGCCGTTCTGCTGTGAGTCAAAGATTTTCGAATCGGACGAAAAACTGATAGTGAACTGTAACATTCAGGGCCACCTAATGACGATGGACCACGCAAATTGCGTCCCGATTCAATACATCGTCCTCCAGCCGAGTTGACTCCATGGGTCTATTACTGCCTCGGGCACCTTATGGCCGTTCTGCTGTGAATCTAGATTATCGAATGGGACGAAAAACTGATAGTGAATTGTAACGTTCAGGGCCACCTAATGACAATGGATCACTCAAATTGCGTCCCGATTCAATACATCGTCCTCCAGCAGACTTGACTTCATGGGTCTATTGCTTCCTCTGGCACCTTATGGCCGTTCTGCTGTGAGTCAAAGATTTTCGAATCGGACGAAAAACTGATAGTGAATTGTAACTTTCAGGGCTACCTAATGACGATGGATCACTCAAATTGCGTCCCGATTCAATACATCGTCCTCCAGCAGACTTGTCTCCATGGGTAGATTACTGCCTCGGGCAGCTTATGGCCGTTCTGCTGTGAGTCAAAGATTTTCGAATCGGACGAAAAACTGATAGTGATTTGTAACATTCAGGGCCACCTAATGACGATGGACCACACAAATTGCGTCCCGATTCAGTACATCGTCCACTAGCCGACTTGACTCCATGGGACTATTGCTGCCTCTGGCACCTTATGGCCGTTCTGCTGTGAGTCTAGATTATAGAATGGGATGAAAAACTGATAGTGAATTGTAACGTTCAGGGCCACCTAATGACGATGGATCACTCAAATTGCGTCCCGATTCAATACATCGTCCTCCAGCCGACTTGACTCCATGGGTCTATTGCTGCCTCGGGCACCTTATGGCCGTTCTGCTGTGAGTCTAGATTATCGAATGGGACGAAAAACTGATAGTGAATTGTAACGTTCAGGGCCTCCTAATGACGATGGATCACTCAAATTGCGTCCCGATTCAATACATCGTCCTCCAGCCGACTTGCTCCATGGGTCTATTGCTGCCTCGGGCACCTTATGGCCGTTCTGCTGTGAGACTAGATTATCGAATGGGACGAAAAACTGATAGTGAATTGTAACGTTCAGGGCCACCTAATGACGATGGATCACTCAAATTGCGTCCCGATTCAATACATCGTCCTCCAGCAGACTTGTCTCCATGGGTCGATTGCTGCCTCGGGCACCTAATGGCCGTTCTGCTGTGAGTCAAAGATTTTCGAATCGGACGAAAAACTGATAGTGAACTGTAACATTCAGGGCCACCTAATGACGATGGACCACGCAAATTGCGTCCCGATTCAATACATCGTCCTCCAGCCGACTTGACTCCATGGGTCTATTGCTGCCTCGGGCACCTTATGGCCGTTCTGCTGTGAGTCTAGATTATCGAATGGGACGAAAAACTGATAGTGAATTGTAACGTTCAGGGCCTCCTAATGACGATGGATCACTCAAATTGCGTCCCGATTCAATACATCGTCCTCCAGCCGACTTGCTCCATGGGTCTATTGCTGCCTCGGGCACCTTATGGCCGTTCTGCTGTGAGTCTAGATTTTCGAATGGGACGAAAAACTGATAGTGAATTGTAACGTTCAGGGCCTCCTAATGACGATGGATCACTCAAATTGCGTCCCGATTCAATACATCGTCCTCCAGCAGACTTGTCTCCATGGGTCGATTGCTGCCTCGGGCACCTAATGGCCGTTCTGCTGTGAGTCAAAGATTTTCGAATCGGACGAAAAACTGATAGTGAACTGTAACATTCAGGGCCACCTAATGACGATGGACCACGCAAATTGCGTCCCGATTCAATACATCGTCCTCCAGCCGAGTTGACTCCATGGGTCTATTACTGCCTCGGGCACCTTATGGCCGTTCTGCTGTGAATCTAGATTATCGAATGGGACGAAAAACTGATAGTGAATTGTAACGTTCAGGGCCACCTAATGACAATGGATCACTCAAATTGCGTCCCGATTCAATACATCGTCCTCCAGCAGACTTGACTTCATGAGTCTATTGCTTCCTCTGGCACCTTATGGCCGTTCTGCTGTGAGTCAAAGATTTTCGAATCGGACGAAAAACTGATAGTGATTTGTAACATTCAGGGCCACCTAATGACGATGGACCACACAAATTGCGTCCCGATTCAGTACATCGTCCACTAGCCGACTTGACTCCATGGGACTATTGCTGCCTCTGGCACCTTATGCCCGTTCTGCTGTGAGTCTAGATTATAGAATGGGATGAAAAACTGATAGTGAATTGTAACGTTCAGGGCCACCTAATGACGATGGATCACTCAAATTGCGTCCCGATTCAATACATCGTCCTCCAGCAGACTTGTCTCAATGGGTCTATTGCTGATTCGGGCCCTTATGGCAGGCCTGCTGTGACTCAAAGATTTTCGAATCGGACGAAAAACTGATAGTGAATTGTAACGTTCAGGGCCTCCTAATGACGATGGAACACTCAAATTGCGTCCCGATTCAATACATCGTCCTCCAGCAGACTTGTCTCCATGGGTCTATTGCTGCCTCGGGCACCTTATGGCCGTTCTGCTGTGAGTCAAAGATTTTCGAATCGGACGAAAAACTGATAGTGAATTGTAACATTCAGGGCCACCTAATGACGATGGACCACACAAATTGCGTCCCGATTCAGTACATCGTCCTCCAGCCGACCTGACTCCATGGGTCTATTGCTGCCTCAGGCACCTTATGGCCGTTCTGCTGTGAGTCTAGATTATCGAATGGGACGAAAAACTGATAGTGAATTGTAACGTTCAGGGCCTCCTAATGACGATGGATCACTCAAATTGCGTCCCGATTCAATACATCGTCCTCCAGCAGACTTGTCTCCATGGGTCGATTGCTGCCTCGGGCACCTAATGGCCGTTCTGCTGTGAGTCAAAGATTTTCGAATCGGACGAAAAACTGATAGTGATTTGTAACATTCAGGGCCACCTAATGACGATGGACCACACAAATTGCGTCCCGATTCAGTACATCGTCCACTAGCCGACTTGACTCCATGGGACTATTGCTGCCTCTGGCACCTTATGCCCGTTCTGCTGTGAGTCTAGATTATAGAATGGGATGAAAAACTGATAGTGAATTGTAACGTTCAGGGCCACCTAATGACAATGGATCACTCAAATTGCGTCCCGATTCAATACATCGTCCTCCAGCAGACTTGACTTCATGAGTCTATTGCTTCCTCTGGCACCTTATGGCCGTTCTGCTGTGAGTCAAAGATTTTCGAATCGGACGAAAAACTGATAGTGATTTGTAACATTCAGGGCCACCTAATGACGATGGACCACACAAATTGCGTCCCGATTCAGTACATCGTCCACTAGCCGACTTGACTCCATGGGACTATTGCTGCCTCTGGCACCTTATGCCCGTTCTGCTGTGAGTCTAGATTATAGAATGGGATGAAAAACTGATAGTGAATTGTAACGTTCAGGGCCACCTAATGACGATGGATCACTCAAATTGCGTCCCGATTCAATACATCGTCCTCCAGCAGGCTTGTCTCAATGGGTCTATTGCTGATTCGGGCCCTTATGGCAGGCCTGCTGTGACTCAAAGATTTTCGAATCGGACGAAAAACTGATAGTGAATTGTAACGTTCAGGGCCTCCTAATGACGATGGAACACTCAAATTGCGTCCCGATTCAATACATCGTCCTCCAGCAGACTTGTCTCCATGGGTCTATTGCTGCCTCGGGCACCTTATGGCCGTTCTGCTGTGAGTCTAGATTATCGAATGGGACGAAAAACTGATAGTGAATTGTAACGTTCAGGGCCTCCTAATGACGATGGATCACTCAAATTGCGTCCCGATTCAATACATCGTCCTCCAGCCGACTTGCTCCATGGGTCTATTGCTGCCTCGGGCACCTTATGGCCGTTCTGCTGTGAGTCTAGATTTTCGAATGGGACGAAAAACTGATAGTGAATTGTAACGTTCAGGGCCTCCTAATGACGATGGATCACTCAAATTGCGTCCCGATTCAATACATCGTCCTCCAGCAGACTTGTCTCCATGGGTCGATTGCTGCCTCGGGCACCTAATGGCCGTTCTGCTGTGAGTCAAAGATTTTCGAATCGGACGAAAAACTGATAGTGAACTGTAACATTCAGGGCCACCTAATGACGATGGACCACGCAAATTGCGTCCCGATTCAATACATCGTCCTCCAGCCGAGTTGACTCCATGGGTCTATTACTGCCTCGGGCACCTTATGGCCGTTCTGCTGTGAATCTAGATTATCGAATGGGACCAAAAACTGATAGTGAATTGTAACGTTCAGGGCCACCTAATGACAATGGATCACTCAAATTGCGTCCCGATTCAATACATCGTCCTACAGCAGACTTGACTTCATGGGTCTATTGCTTCCTCTGGCACCTTATGGCCGTTCTGCTGTGAGTCAAAGATTTTCGAATCGGACGAAAAACTGATAGTGAATTGTAACTTTCAGGGCTACCTAATGACGATGGATCACTCAAATTGCGTCCCGATTCAATACATCGTCCTCCAGCAGACTTGTCTCCATGGGTAGATTACTGCCTCGGGCAGCTTATGGCCGTTCTGCTGTGAGTCAAAGATTTTCGAATCGGACGAAAAACTGATAGTGATTTGTAACATTCAGGGCCACCTAATGACGATGGACCACACAAATTGCGTCCCGATTCAGTACATCGTCCACTAGCCGACTTGACTCCATGGGACTATTGCTGCCTCTGGCACCTTATGGCCGTTCTGCTGTGAGTCTAGATTATAGAATGGGATGAAAAACTGATAGTGAATTGTAACGTTCAGGGCCACCTAATGACGATGGATCACTCAAATTGCGTCCCGATTCAATACATCGTCCTCCAGCAGACTTGTCTCAATGGGTCTATTGCTGCCTCGGGCCCTTATGGCAGGCCTGCTGTGACTCAAAGATTTTCGAATCGGACGAAAAACTGATAGTGAATTGTAACGTTCAGGGCCTCCTAATGACGATGGAACACTCAAATTGCGTCCCGATTCAATACATCGTCCTCCAGCAGACTTGTCTCCATTGGTCTATTGCTGCCTCGGGCACCTTATGGCCGTTCTGCTGTGAGTCAAAGATTTTCGAATCGGACGAAAAACTGATAGTGAATTGTAACAATCAGGGCCACCTAATGACGATGGACCACACAAATTGCGTCCCGATTCAGTACATCGTCCTCCAGCCGACCTGACTCCATGGGTCTATTGCTGCCTCAGGCACCTTATGGCCGTTCTGCTGTGAGTCTAGATTATCGAATGGGACGAAAAACTGATAGTGAATTGTAACGTTCAGGGCCACCTAATGACGATGGATCACTCAAATTGCGTCCCGATTCAATATATCGTCCTCCAGCAGACTTGTTTCCATGGGTCTATTGTTGCCTCGGGCACCTTATGGCCGTTCTGCTGTGAGTCAAAGACTTTCGAATCGGACGAAAAACTGATAGTGAATTGTAACATTCAGGGCCACCTAATGACGATGGACCACGCAATTTGCGTCCCGATTCAATACATCGTCCTCCAGCCGAGTTGACTCCATGGGTCTATTGCTGCCTCGGGCACCTTATGGCCGTTCTGCTGTGAGTCTAGATTATCGAATGGGACGAAAAACTGATAGTGAATTGTAACGTTCAGGGCCTCCTAATGACGATGGAACACTAAAATTGCGTCCCGATTCAATATATGGTCCTCCAGCAGACTTGACTTCATGAGTCTATTGCTGCCTCGGGCACCTTATGGCCGTTCTGCTGTGAGTCAAAGATTTTCGAATCGGACGAAAAACTGATAGTGAATTGTAACGTTCAGGGCCACCTAATGACGATGGATCACTCAAATTGCGTCCCGATTCAATACATCGTCCTCCAGCCGACTTGACTCCATGGGTCTATTGCTGCCTCGGGCACCTTATGGCCGTTCTGCTGTGAGTCTAGATTATCGAATGGGACAAAATACTGATAGTGAATTGTAACGTTCAGGGCCTCCTAATGACGATGGATCACTCAAATTGTGTCCCGATTCAATACATCGTCCTCCAGCAGACTTGTCTCCATGGGTCTATTGCTGCCTCGGGCACCTTATGGCCGTTTGCTGTGAGTCTAGATTATCGAATGGGACGAAAAACTGATAGTGAATTGTAACGTTCAGGGCCACCTAATGACAATGGATCACTCAAATTGCGTCCCGATTCAATACATCGTCCTCCAGCAGACTTGACTTCATGGGTCTATTGCTTCCTCTGGCACCTTATGGCCGTTCTGCTGTGAGTCAAAGATTTTCGAATCGGACGAAAAACTAATAGTGAATTGTAACTTTCAGGGCTACCTAATGACGATGGATCACTCAAATTGCGTCCCGATTCAATACATCGTCCTCCAGCAGACTTGTCTCCATGGGTAGATTACTGCCTCGGGCAGCTTATGGCCGTTCTGCTGTGAGTCAAAGATTTTCGAATCGGACGAAAAACTGATAGTGATTTGTAACATTCAGGGCCACCTAATGACGATGGACCACACAAATTGCGTCCCGATTCAGTACATCGTCCTCCAGCCGACCTGACTCCATGGGTCTATTGCTGCCTCAGGCACCTTATGGCCGTTCTGCTGTGAGTCTAGATTATCGAATGGGACGAAAAACTGATAGTGAATTGTAACGTTCAGGGCCACCTAATGACGATGGATCACTCAAATTGCGTCCCGATTCAATATATCGTCCTCCAGCAGACTTGTTTCCATGGGTCTATTGTTGCCTCGGGCACCTTATGGCCGTTCTGCTGTGAGTCAAAGACTTTCGAATCGGACGAAAAACTGATAGTGAATTGTAACATTCAGGGCCACCTAATGACGATGGACCACGCAATTTGCGTCCCGATTCAATACATCGTCCTCCAGCCGAGTTGACTCCATGGGTCTATTGCTGCCTCGGGCACCTTATGGCCGTTCTGCTGTGAGTCTAGATTATCGAATGGGACGAAAAACTGATAGTGAATTGTAACGTTCAGGGCCTCCTAATGACGATGGAACACTAAAATTGCGTCCCGATTCAATATATGGTCCTCCAGCAGACTTGACTTCATGAGTCTATTGCTGCCTCGGGCACCTTATGGCCGTTCTGCTGTGAGTCAAAGATTTTCGAATCGGACGAAAAACTGATAGTGAATTGTAACGTTCAGGGCCACCTAATGACGATGGATCACTCAAATTGCGTCCCGATTCAATACATCGTCCTCCAGCCGACTTGACTCCATGGGTCTATTGCTGCCTCGGGCACCTTATGGCCGTTCTGCTGTGAGTCTAGATTATCGAATGGGACAAAATACTGATAGTGAATTGTAACGTTCAGGGCCTCCTAATGACGATGGATCACTCAAATTGTGTCCCGATTCAATACATCGTCCTCCAGCAGACTTGTCTCCATGGGTCTATTGCTGCCTCGGGCACCTTATGGCCGTTTGCTGTGAGTCTAGATTATCGAATGGGACGAAAAACTGATAGTGAATTGTAACGTTCAGGGCCACCTAATGACAATGGATCACTCAAATTGCGTCCCGATTCAATACATCGTCCTCCAGCAGACTTGACTTCATGGGTCTATTGCTTCCTCTGGCACCTTATGGCCGTTCTGCTGTGAGTCAAAGATTTTCGAATCGGACGAAAAACTAATAGTGAATTGTAACTTTCAGGGCTACCTAATGACGATGGATCACTCAAATTGCGTCCCGATTCAATACATCGTCCTCCAGCAGACTTGTCTCCATGGGTAGATTACTGCCTCGGGCAGCTTATGGCCGTTCTGCTGTGAGTCAAAGATTTTCGAATCGGACGAAAAACTGATAGTGATTTGTAACATTCAGGGCCACCTAATGACGATGGACCACACAAATTGCGTCCCGATTCAGTACATCGTCCACTAGCCGACTTGACTCCATGGGACTATTGCTGCCTCTGGCACCTTATGGCCGTTCTGCTGTGAGTCTAGATTATAGAATGGGATGAAAAACTGATAGTGAATTGTAACGTTCAGGGCCACCTAATGACGATGGATCACTCAAATTGCGTCCCGATTCAATACATCGTCCTCCAGCAGACTTGTCTCAATGGGTCTATTGCTGCCTCGGGCCCTTATGGCAGGCCTGCTGTGACTCAAAGATTTTCGAATCGAACGAAAAACTGATAGTGAATTGTAACGTTCAGGGCCTCCTAATGACGATGGAACACTCAAATTGCGTCCCGATTCAATACATCGTCCTCCAGCATACTTGTCTCCATGGGTCTATTGCTGCCTCGGGCACCTTATGGCCGTTCTGCTGTCAGTCAAAGATTTTCGAATCGGACGAAAAACTGATAGTGAATTGTAACATTCAGGGCCACCTAATGACGATGGACCACACAAATTGCGTCCCGATTCAGTACATCGTCCTCCAGCCGACCTGACTCCATGGGTCTATTGCTGCCTCAGGCACCTTATGGCCGTTCTGCTGTGAGTCTAGATTATCGAATGGGACGAAAAACTGATATTGAATTGTAACGTTCTGGGCCACCTAATGACGATGGATCACTCAAATTGCGTCCCTATTCAATATATCGTCCTCCAGCAGACTTGTTTCCATGGGTCTATTGTTGCCTCGGGCACCTTATGGCCGTTCTGCTGTGAGTCAAAGACTTTCGAATCGGACGAAAAACTGATAGTGAATTGTAACATTCAGGGCCACCTAATGACGATGGACCACGCAATTTGCGTCCCGATTCAATACATCGTCCTCCAGCCGAGTTGACTCCATGGGTCTATTGCTGCCTCGGGCACCTTATGGCCGTTCTGCTGTGAATCTAGATTATCGAATGGGACGAAAAACTGGTAGTGAATTGTAACGTTCAGGGCCACCTAATGACGATGGATCACTCAAATTGCGTCCCGATTCAATACATCGTCCTCCAGCCGACTTGTCTCCATGGGTCTATTGCTGCCTCGGGCACCTTATGGCCGTTGTGCTGTGAGTCTAGATTATCGAATGGGACGAAAAACTGATAGTGAATTGTAACGTTCAGGGCCTCCTAATGACGATGGAACACTAAAATTGCGTCCCGATTCAATACATCGTCCTCCAGCAGACTTGACTTCATGGGTCTATTGCTGCCTCGGCCACCTTATGGCCGTTCTGCTGTGAGTCAAAGATTTTCGAATCGGACGAAAAACTGATAGTGAATTGTAACGTTCAGGGCCACCTAATGACGATGGATCACTCAAATTGCGTCCCGATTCAATACATCGTCCTCCAGCCGACTTGACTCCATGGGTCTATTGCTGCCTCGGGCACCTTATGGCCGTTCTGCTCTGAGTCTAGATTACCGAATGGGACAAAAAACTGATAGTGAATTGTAACGTTCAGGGCCTCCTAATGACGATGGATCACTCAAATTGTCTCCCGATTCAATACATCGTCCTCCAGCAGACTTGTCTCCATGGGTCTATTGCTGCCTCGGGCACCTTATGGCCGTTTGCTGTGAGTCTAGATTATCGAATGGGACGAAAAACTGATAGTGAATTGTAACGTTCAGGGCCACCTAATGACGATGGATCACTCAAATTGCGTCCCGATTCAATACATCGTCCTCCAGCCGACTTGACTCCATGGGTCTATTGCTGCCTCGGGCACCTTATGGCCGTTCTGCTGTGAGTCTAGATTATCGAATGGGACGAAAAACTGATAGTGAATTGTAACGTTCAGGGCCTCCTAATGACGATGGATCACTCAAATTGCGTCCCGATTCAATACATCGTCCTCCAGCCGACTTGCTCCATGGGTCTATTGCTGCCTCGGGCACCTTATGGCCGTTCTGCTGTGAGTCTAGATTATCGAATGGGACGAAAAACTGATAGTGAATTGTAACGTCCAGGGCCTCCTAATGACGATCGATCACTCAAATTGCGTCCCGATTCAATACATTGTCCTCCAGCAGACTTGTCTCCATGGGTCGATTGCTGCCTCGGGCACCTAATGGCCGTTCTGCTGTGAGTCAAAGATTTTCGAATCGGACGAAAAACTGATAGTGAATTGTAACATTCAGGGCCACCTAATGACGATGGACCACACAAATTGCGTCCCGATTCAGTACATCGTCCACTAGCCGACTTGAGTCCATGGGACTATTGCTGTCTCGGGCACCTTATGGCCGTTCTGCTGTGAGTCTAGATTATAGAATGGGATGAAAAACTGATAGTGAATTGTAACGTTCAGGGCACCTAATGACGATGGATCACTCAAATTGCGTCCCGATTCAATACATCGTCCTCCAGCAGACTTGTCTCCATGGGTCTATTGCTGCCTCGGGCACCTTATGGCCGTTCTGCTGTGAGTCAAAGATTTTCGAATCGGACGAAAAACTGATAGTGAACTGTAACGTTCAGGGCCACCTGATGACGATGGATCACTCAAATTGCGTCCCGATTCAATACATCGTCCTCCAGCCGACTTGACTCCATGGGTCTATTGCTGCCTCAGGCACCTTATGGCCGTTCTGCTGTGAGTCTAGATTACCGAATGGGACAAAAAACTGATAGTGAATTGTAACGTTCAGGGCCTCCTAATGACGATGGATCACTCAAATTGTGTCCCGATTCAATACATCGTCCTCCAGCAGACTTGTCTCCATGGGTCTATTGCTGCCTCGGGCACCTTATGGCCGTTTGCTGTGAGTCTAGATTATCGAATGGGACGAAAAACTGATAGTGAATTGTAACGTTCAGGGCCACCTAATGACGATGGATCACTCAAATTGCGTCCCGATTCAATACATCGTCCTCCAGCCGACTTGACTCCATGGGTCTATTGCTGCCTCGGGCACCTTATGGCCGTTCTGCTGTGAGTCTAGATTATCGAATGGGACGAAAAACTGATAGTGAATTGTAACGTTCAGGGCCTCCTAATGACGATGGATCACTCAAATTGCGTCCCGATTCAATACATCGTCCTCCAGCAGACTTGTCTCCATGGGTCGATTGCTGCCTCGGGCACCTAATGGCCGTTCTGCTGTGAGTCAAAGATTTTCGAATCGGACGAAAAACTGATAGTGAATTGTAACATTCAGGGCCACCTAATGACGATGGACCACGCAAATTGCGTCCCGATTCAATACATCGTCCTCCAGCCGAGTTGACTCCATGGGTCTATTACTGCCTCGGGCACCTTATGGCCGTTCTGCTGTGAATCTAGATTATCGAATGGGACGAAAAACTGATAGTGAATTGTAACGTTCAGGGCCACCTAATGACAATGGATCACTCAAATTGCGTCCCGATTCAATACATCGTCCTCCAGCAGACTTGACTTCATGGGTCTATTGCTTCCTCTGGCACCTTATGGCCGTTCTGCTGTGAGTCAAAGATTTTCGAATCGGACGAAAAACTGATAGTGAATTGTAACTTTCAGGGCTACCTACTGACGATGGATCACTCAAATTGCGTCCCGATTCAATACATCGTCCTCCAGCAGACTTGTCTCCATGGGTAGATTACTGCCTCGGGCAGCTTATGGCCGTTCTGCTGTGAGTCAAAGATTTTCGAATCGGACGAAAAACTGATAGTGATTTGTAACATTCAGGGCCACCTAATGACGATGGACCACACAAATTGCGTCCCGATTCAGTACATCGTCCACTAGCCGACTTGACTCCATGGGACTATTGCTGCCTCTGGCACCTTATGGCCGTTCTGCTGTGAGTCTAGATTATAGAATGGGATGAAAAACTGATAGTGAATTGTAACGTTCAGGGCCACCTAATGACGATGGATCACTCAAATTGCGTCCCGATTCAATACATCGTCCTCCAGCAGACTTGTCTCAATGGGTCTATTGCTGCCTCGGGCCCTTATGGCAGGCCTGCTGTGAGTCTAGATTATCGAATGGGACGAAAAACTGATATTGAATTGTAACGTTCAGGGCCACCTAATGACGATGGCTCACTCAAATTGCTTCCCTATTCAATATATCGTCCTCCAGCAGACTTGTTTCCATGGGTCTATTGTTGCCTCGGGCACCTTATGGCCGTTCTGCTGTGAGTCAAAGACTTTCGAATCGGACGAAAAACTGATAGTGAATTGTAACATTCAGGGCCACCTAATGACGATGGACCACGCAATTTGCGTCCCGATTCAATACATCGTCCTCCAGCCGAGTTGACTCCATGGGTCTATTGCTGCCTCGGGCACCTTATGGCCGTTCTGCTGTGAATCTAGATTATCGAATGGGACGAAAAACTGGTAGTGAATTGTAACGTTCAGGGCCACCTAATGACGATGGATCACTCAAATTGCGTCCCGATTCAATACATCGTCCTCCAGCCGACTTGTCTCCATGGGTCTATTGCTGCCTCGGGCACCTTATGGCCGTTCTGCTGTGAGTCTAGATTATCGAATGGGACGAAAAACTGATAGTGAATTGTAACGTTCAGGGCCTCCTAATGACGATGGAACACTAAAATTGCGTCCCGATTCAATACATCGTCCTCCAGCAGACTTGACTTCATGGGTCTATTGCTGCCTCGGCCACCTTATGGCCGTTCTGCTGTGAGTCAAAGATTTTCGAATCGGACGAAAAACTGATAGTGAATTGTAACGTTCAGGGCCACCTAATGACGATGGATCACTCAAATTGCGTCCCGATTCAATACATCGTCCTCCAGCCGACTTGACTCCATGGGTCTATTGCTGCCTCGGGCACCTTATGGCCGTTCTGCTGTGAGTCTAGATTACCGAATGGGACAAAAAACTGATAGTGAATAGTAACGTTCAGGGCCTCCTAATGACGATGGATCACTCAAATTGTCTCCCGATTCAATACATCGTCCTCCAGCAGACTTGTCTCCATGGGTCTATTGCTGCCTCGGGCACCTTATGGCCGTTTGCTGTGAGTCTAGATTATCGAATGGGACGAAAAACTGATAGTGAATTGTAACGTTCAGGGCCTCCTAATGACGATGGATCACTCAAATTGCGTCCCGATTCAATACATCGTCCTCCAGCCGACTTGCTCCATGGGTCTATTGCTGCCTCGGGCACCTTATGGCCGTTCTGCTGTGAGTCTAGATTATCGAATGGGACGAAAAACTGATAGTGAATTGTAACGTTCAGGGCCTCCTAATGACGATGGATCACTCAAATTGCGTCCCGATTCAATACATCGTCCTCCAGCAGACTTGTCTCCATGGGTCGATTGCTGCCTCGGGCACCTAATGGCCGTTCTGCTGTGAGTCAAAGATTTTCGAATCGGACGAAAAACTGATAGTGAACTGTAACATTCAGGGCCACCTAATGACGATGGACCACGCAAATTGCGTCCCGATTCAATACATCGTCCTCCAGCCGAGTTGACTCCATGGGTCTATTACTGCCTCGGGCACCTTATGGCCGTTCTGCTGTGAATCTAGATTATCGAATGGGACGAAAAACTGATAGTGAATTGTAACGTTCAGGGCCACCTAATGACAATGGATCACTCAAATTGCGTCCCGATTCAATACATCGTCCTCCAGCAGACTTGACTTCATGGGTCTATTGCTTCCTCTGGCACCTTATGGCCGTTCTGCTGTGAGTCAAAGATTTTCGAATCGGACGAAAAACTGATAGTGAATTGTAACTTTCAGGGCTACCTAATGACGATGGATCACTCAAATTGCGTCCCGATTCAATACATCGTCCTCCAGCAGACTTGTCTCCATGGGTAGATTACTGCCTCGGGCAGCTTATGGCCGTTCTGCTGTGAGTCAAAGATTTTCGAATCGGACGAAAAACTGATAGTGATTTGTAACATTCAGGGCCACCTAATGACGATGGACCACACAAATTGCGTCCCGATTCAGTACATCGTCCACTAGCCGACTTGACTCCATGGGACTATTGCTGCCTCTGGCACCTTATGGCCGTTCTGCTGTGAGTCTAGATTATAGAATGGGATGAAAAACTGATAGTGAATTGTAACGTTCAGGGCCACCTAATGACGATGGATCACTCAAATTGCGTCCCGATTCAATACATCGTCCTCCAGCAGACTTGTCTCAATGGGTCTATTGCTGATTCGGGCCCTTATGGCAGGCCTGCTGTGACTCAAAGATTTTCGAATCGGACGAAAAACTGATAGGGCCTCCTAATGACGATGGAACACTCAAATTGCGTCCCGATTCAATACATCGTCCTCCAGCAGACTTGTCTCCATGGGTCTATTGCTGCCTCGGGCACCTTATGGCCGTTCTGCTGTGTGTCAAAGATTTTCGAATCGGACGAAAAACTGATAGTGAATTGTAACATTCAGGGCCACCTAATGACGATGGACCACACAAATTGCGTCCCGATTCAGTACATCGTCCTCCAGCCGACCTGACTCCATGGGTCTATTGCTGCCTCAGGCACCTTATGGCCGTTCTGCTGTGAGTCTAGATTATCGAATGGGACGAAAAACTGATAGTGAATTGTAACGTTCAGGGCCTCCTAATGACGGTGGAACACTAAAATTGCGTCCCGATTCAATATATGGTCCTCCAGCAGACTTGACTTCATGAGTCTATTGCTGCCTCGGGCACCTTATGGCCGTTCTGCTGTGAGTCAAAGATTTTCGAATCGGACGAAAAACTGATAGTGAATTGTAACGTTCAGGGCCACCTAATGACGATGGATCACTCAAATTGCGTCCCGATTCAATACATGGTCCTCCAGCCGACTTGACTCCATGGGTCTATTGCTGCCTCGGGCACCTTATGGCCGTTCTGCTGTGAGTCTAGATTACCGAATGGGACAAAATACTGATAGTGAATTGTAACGTTCAGGGCCTCCTAATGACGATGGATCACTCAAATTGTGTCCCGATTCAATACATCGTCCTCCAGCAGACTTGTCTCCATGGGTCTATTGCTGCCTGGGGCACCTTATGGCCGTTTGCTGTGAGTCTAGATTATCGAATGGGACGAAAAACTGATAGTGAATTGTAACGTTCAGGGCCACCTAATGACAATGGATCACTCAAATTGCGTCCCGATTCAATACATCGTCCTCCAGCAGACTTGACTTCATGGGTCTATTGCTTCCTCTGGCACCTTATGGCCGTTCTGCTGTGAGTCAAAGATTTTCGAATCGGACGAAAAACTGATAGTGAATTGTAACTTTCAGGGCTACCTAATGACGATGGATCACTCAAATTGCGTCCCGATTCAATACATCGTCCTCCAGCAGACTTGTCTCCATGGGTAGATTACTGCCTCGGGCAGCTTATGGCCGTTCTGCTGTGAGTCAAAGATTTTCGAATCGGACGAAAAACTGATAGTGATTTGTAACATTCAGGGCCACCTAATGACGATGGACCACACTAATTGCGTCCCGATTCAGTACATCGTCCACTAGCCGACTTGACTCCATGGGACTATTGCTGCCTCTGGCACCTTATGGCCGTTCTGCTGTGAGTCAAAGATTTTCGAATCGGACGAAAAACTGATAGTGAATTGTAACTTTCAGGGCTACCTAATGACGATGGATCACTCAAATTGCGTCCCGATTCAATACATCGTCCTCCAGCAGACTTGTCTCCATGGGTAGATTACTGCCTCGGGCAGCTTATGGCCGTTCTGCTGTGAGTCAAAGATTTTCGAATCGAACGAAAAACTGATAGTGAATTGTAACGTTCAGGGCCTCCTAATGACGATGGAACACTCAAATTGCGTCCCGATTCAATACATCGTCCTCCAGCATACTTGTCTCCATGGGTCTATTGCTGCCTCGGGCACCTTATGGCCGTTCTGCTGTCAGTCAAAGATTTTCGAATCGGACGAAAAACTGATAGTGAATTGTAACATTCAGGGCCACCTAATGACGATGGACCACACAAATTGCGTCCCGATTCAGTACATCGTCCTCCAGCCGAGTTGACTCCATGGGTCTATTGCTGCCTCGGGCACCTTATGGCCGTTCTGCTGTGAATCTAGATTATCGAATGGGACGAAAAACTGGTAGTGAATTGTAACGTTCAGGGCCACCTAACGACGATGGATCACTCAAATTGCGTCCCGATTCAATACATCGTCCTCCAGCCGACTTGTCTCCATGGGTCTATTGCTGCCTCGGGCACCTTATGGCCGTTCTGCTGTGAGTCTAGATTATCGAATGGGACGAAAAACTGATAGTGAATTGTAACGTTCAGGGCCTCCTAATGACGATGGAACACTAAAATTGCGTCCCGATTCAATACATCGTCCTCCAGCAGACTTGACTTCATGGGTCTATTGCTGCCTCGGCCACCTTATGGCCGTTCTGCTGTGAGTCAAAGATTTTCGAATCGGACGAAAAACTGATAGTGAATTGTAACGTTCAGGGCCACCTAATGACGATGGATCACTCAAATTGCGTCCCGATTCAATACATCGTCCTCCAGCCGACTTGACTCCATGGGTCTATTGCTGCCTCGGGCACCTTATGGCCGTTCTGCTGTGAGTCTAGATTACCGAATGGGACAAAAAACTGATAGTGAATTGTAACGTTCAGGGCCTCCTAATGACGATGGATCACTCAAATTGTCTCCCGATTCAATACATCGTCCTCCAGCAGACTTGTCTCCATGGGTCTATTGCTGCCTCGGGCACCTTATGGCCGTTTGCTGTGAGTCTAGATTATCGAATGGGACGAAAAACTGATAGTGAATTGTAACGTTCAGGGCCACCTAATGACGATGGATCACTCACATTGCGTCCCGATTCAATACATCGTCCTCCAGCCGACTTGACTCCATGGGTCTATTGCTGCCTCGGGCACCTTATGGCCGTTCTGCTGTGAGTCTAGATTATCGAATGGGACGAAAAACTGATAGTGAATTGTAACGTTCAGGGCCTCCTAATGACGATGGATCACTCAAATTGCGTCCCGATTCAATACATCGTCCTCCAGCCGACTTGCTCCATGGGTCTATTGCTGCCTCGGGCACCTTATGGCCGTTCTGCTGTGAGTCTAGATTATCGAATGGGACGAAAAACTGATAGTGAATTGTAACGTCCAGGGCCTCCTAATGACGATCGATCACTCAAATTGCGTCCCGATTCAATACATCGTCCTCCAGCAGACTTGTCTCCATGGGTCGATTGCTGCCTCGGGCACCTAATGGCCGTTCTGCTGTGAGTCAAAGATTTTCGAATCGGACGAAAAACTGATAGTGAATTGTAACATTCAGGGCCACCTAATGACGATGGACCACACAAATTGCGTCCCGATTCAGTACATCGTCCACTAGCCGACTTGACTCCATGGGACTATTGCTGTCTCGGGCACCTTATGGCCGTTCTGCTGTGAGTCTAGATTATAGAATGGGATGAAAAACTGATTGTGAATTGTAACGTTCAGGGCCACCTAATGACGATGGATCAATCAAATTGCGTCCCGATTCAATACATCGTCCTCCAGCAGACTTGTCTCCATGGGTCTATTGCTGCCTCGTGCACCTTATGGCAGGCCTGCTGTGACTCAAAGATTTTCGAATCGGACGAAAAACTGATAGTGAATTGTAACGTTCAGGGCCTCCTAATGACGATGGAACACACAAATTGCGTCCCGATTCAATACATCGTCCTCCAGCAGACTTGTCTCCATGGGTCTATTGCTGCCTCGGGCACCTTATGGCCGTTCTGCTGTGAGTCAAAGATTTTCGAATCGGACGAAAAACTGATAGTCAATTGTAACATTCAGGGCCACCTAATGACGATGGACCACACAAATTGCGTCCCGATTCAATACATCGTCCTCCAGCAGACTTGTCTCCATGGGTCGATTGCTGCCTCGGGCACCTAATATCCGTTCTGCTGTGAGTCAAAGATTTTCGAATCGGACGAAAAACTGATAGTGAATTGTAACATTCAGGGCCACCTAATGACGATGGACCACGCAAATTGCGTCCCGATTCAATACATCGTCCTCCAGCCGAGTTGACTCCATGGGTCTATTGCTGCCTCGGGCACCTTATGTCCGTTCTGCTGTGAATCTAGATTATCGAATGGGACGAAAAACTGATAGTGAATTGTAACGTTCAGGGCCACCTAATGACGATGGATCACTCAAATTGCGTCCCGATTCAATACATCGTCCCCAGCCGACTTGTCTCCATGGGTCTATTGCTGCCTCGGGCACCTTATGGCCGTTCTGCTGTGAGTCTAGATTATCGAATGGGACGAAAAACTGATAGTGAATTGTAACGTTCAGGGCCACCTAATGACGATGGATCACTCAAATTGCGTCCTGATTCAATACATCGTCCTCCAGCAGACTTGACTTCATCGGTCTATTGCTGCCTCAGGCACCTTATGGGCGTTCTGCTGTGAGTCAAAGATTTTCGAATCGGACGAAAAACTGATAGTGAATTGTAACTTTCAGGGCCACCTAATGACGATGGATCACTCAAATTGCGTCCCGATTCAATACATCGTCCTCCAGCAGACTTGTCTCCATGGGTCGATTGCTGCCTCGGGCACCTTATGGCCGTTCTGCTGTGAGTCAAAGATTTTCGAATCGGACGAAAAACTGATAGTGATTTGTAACATTCAGGGCCACCTAATGACGATGGACCACACAAATTGCGTCCCGATTCAGTACATCGTCCACTAGCCGACTTGAGTCCATGGGACTATAGCTGTCTCGGGCACCTTATGGCCGTTCTGCTGTGAGTCTAGATTATAGAATGGGATGAAAAACTGATAGTGAATTGTAACGTTGAGGGCACCTAATGACGATGGATCACTCAAATTGCGTCCCGATTCAATACATCGTCCTCCAGCAGACTTGTCTCCATGGGTCTATTGCTGCCTCGGGCCCTTATGGCAGGCCTGCTGTGACTCAAAGATTTTCGAATCGGACGAAAAACTGATAGTGAATTGTAACGTTCAGGGCCTCCTAATGACGATGGAACACTAAAATTGCGTCCCGATTCAATATATCGTCCTCCAGCAGACTTGACTTCATGGGTCTATTGCTGCCTCGGGCACCTTATGGCCGTTCTGCTGTGAGTCAAAGATTTTCGAATCGGACGAAAAACTGATAGTGAACTGTAACGTTCAGGGCCACCTAATGACGATGGATCACTCAAATTGCGTCCCGATTCAATACATCGTCCTCCAGCCGACTTGACTCCATGGGTCTATTGCTGCCTCAGGCACCTTATGGCCGTTCTGCTGTGAGTCTAGATTACCGAATGGGACAAAAAACTGATAGTGAATTGTAACGTTCAGGGCCTCCTAATGACGATGGATCACTCAAATTGTGTCCCGATTCAATACATCGTCCTCCAGCAGACTTGTCTCCATGGGTCTATTGCTGCCTCGGGCACCTTATGGCCGTTTGCTGTGAGTCTAGATTATCGAATGGGACGAAAAACTGATAGTGAATTGTAACGTTCAGGGCCACCTAATGACGATGGATCACTCAAATTGCGTCCCGATTCAATACATCGTCCTCCAGCCGACTTGACTCCATGGGTCTATTGCTGCCTCGGGCACCTTATGGCCGTTCTGCTGTGAGTCTAGATTATCGAATGGGACGAAAAACTGATAGTGAATTGTAACGTTCAGGGCCTCCTAATGACGATGGATCACTCAAATTGCGTCCCGATTCAATACATCGTCCTCCAGCAGACTTGTCTCCATGGGTCGATTGCTGCCTCGGGCACCTAATGGCCGTTCTGCTGTGAGTCAAAGATTTTCGAATCGGACGAAAAACTGATAGTGAATTGTAACATTCAGGGCCACCTAATGACGATGGACCACGCAAATTGCGTCCCGATTCAATACATCGTCCTCCAGCCGAGTTGACTCCATGGGTCTATTACTGCCTCGGGCACCTTATGGCCGTTCTGCTGTGAATCTAGATTATCGAATGGGACGAATAACTGATAGTGAATTGTAACGTTCAGGGCCACCTAATGACAATGGATCACTCAAATTGCGTCCCGATTCAATACATCGTCCTCCAGCAGACTTGACTTCATGGGTCTATTGCTTCCTCTGGCACCTTATGGCCGTTCTGCTGTGAGTCAAAGATTTTCGAATCGGACGAAAAACTGATAGTGAATTGTAACTTTCAGGGCTACCTAATGACGATGGATCACTCAAATTGCGTCCCGATTCAATACATCGTCCTCCAGCAGACTTGTCTCCATGGGTAGATTACTGCCTCGGGCAGCTTATGGCCGTTCTGCTGTGAGTCAAAGATTTTCGAATCGGACGAAAAACTGATAGTGATTTGTAACATTCAGGGCCACCTAATGACGATGGACCACACAAATTGCGTCCCGATTCAGTACATCGTCCACTAGCCGACTTGACTCCATGGGACTATTGCTGCCTCTGGCAACTTATGGCCGTTCTGCTGTGAGTCTAGATTATAGAATGGGATGAAAAACTGATAGTGAATTGTAACGTTCAGGGCCACCTAATGACGATGGATCACTCAAATTGCGTCCCGATTCAATACATCGTCCTCCAGCAGACTTGTCTCAATGGGTCTATTGCTACCTCGGGCCCTTATGGCAGGCCTGCTGGGACTCAAAGATTTTCGAATCGAACGAAAAACTGATAGTGAATTGTAACGTTCTGGGCCTCCTAATGACGATGGAACACTCAAATTGCGTCCCGATTCAATACATCGTCCTCCAGCATACTTGTCTCCATGGGTCTATTGCTGCCTCGGGCACCTTATGGCCGTTCTGCTGTCAGTCAAAGATTTTCGAATCGGACGAAAAACTGATAGTGAATTGTAACATTCAGGGCCACCTAATGACGATGGACCACACAAATTGCGTCCCGATTCAGTACATCGTCCTCCAGCCGACCTGACTCCATGGGTCTATTGCTGCCTCAGGCACCTTAATGCCGTTCTGCTGTGAGTCTAGATTATCGAATGGGACGAAAAACTGATATTGAATTGTAACGTTCAGGGCCACCTAATGACGATGGATCACTCAAATTGCGTCCCTATTCAATATATCGTCCTCCAGCAGACTTGTTTCCATGGGTCTATTGTTGCCTCGGGCACCTTATGGCCGTTCTGCTGTGAGTCAAAGACTTTCGAATCGGACGAAAAACTGATAGTGAATTGTAACATTCAGGGCCACCTAATGACGATGGACCACGCAATTTGCGTCCCGATTCAATACATCGTCCTCCAGCCGAGTTGACTCCATGGGTCTATTGCTGCCTCGGGCACCTTATGGCCGTTCTGCTGTGAATCTAGATTATCGAATGGGACGAAAAACTGGTAGTGAATTGTAACGTTCAGGGCCACCTAATGACGATGGATCACTCAAATTGCGTCCCGATTCAATACATCGTCCTCCAGCCGACTTGTCTCCATGGGTCTATTGCTGCCTCGGGCACCTTATGGCCGTTCTGCTGTGAGTCTAGATTATCGAATGGGACGAAAAACTGATAGTGAATTGTAACGTTCAGGGCCTCCTAATGACGATGGAACACTAAAATTGCGTCCCGATTCAATACAACGTCCTCCAGCAGACTTGACTTCATGGGTCTATTGCTGCCTCGGCCACCTTATGGCCGTTCTGCTGTGAGTCAAAGATTTTCGAATCGGACGAAAAACTGATAGTGAATTGTAACGTTCAGGGCCACCTAATGACGATGGATCACTCAAATTGCGTCCCGATTCAATACATCGTCCTCCAGCCGACTTGACTCCATGGGTCTATTGCTGCCTCGGGCACCTTATGGCCGTTCTGCTGTGAGTCTAGATTACCGAATGGGACAAAAAACTGATAGTGAATTGTAACGTTCAGGGCCTCCTAATGACGATGGATCACTCAAATTGTCTCCCGATTCAATACATCGTCCTCCAGCAGACTTGTCTCCATGGGTCAATTGCTGCCTCGGGCACCTTATGGCCGTTTGCTGTGAGTCTAGATTATCGAATGGGACGAAAAACTGATAGTGAATTGTAACGTTCAGGGCAACCTAATGACGATGGATCACTCAAATTGCGTCCCGATTCAATACATCGTCCTCCAGCCGACTTGACTCCATGGGTCTATTGCTGCCTCGGGCACCTTATGGCCGTTCTGCAGTGAGTCTAGATTATCGAATGGGACGAAAAACTGATAGTGAATTGTAACGTTCAGGGCCTCCTAATGACGATGGATCACTCAAATTGCGTCCCGATTCAATACATCGTCCTCAAGCCGACTTGCTCCATGGGTCTATTGCTGCCTCGGGCACCTTATGGCCGTTCTGCTGTGAGTCTAGATTATCGAATGGGACGAAAAACTGATAGTGAATTGTAACGTCCAGGGCCTCCTAATGACGATCGATCACTCAAATTGCGTCCCGATTCAATACATCGTCCTCCAGCAGACTTGTCTCCATGGGTCGATTGCTGCCTCGGGCACCTAATGGCCGTTCTGCTGTGAGTCAAAGATTTTCGAATCGGACGAAAAACTGATAGTGAATTGTAACATTCATGGCCACCTAATGACGATGGACCACGCAAATTGCGTCCCGATTCAATACATCGTCCTCCAGCCGAGTTGACTCCATGGGTCTATTACTGCCTCGGGCACCTTATGGCCGTTCTGCTGTGAATCTAGATTATCGAATGGGACGAAAAACTGATAGTGAATTGTAACGTTCAGGGCCACCTAATGACGATGGATCACTCAAATTGCGTCCTGATTCAATACATCGTCCTCCAGCAGACTTGACTTCATCGTTCTATTGCTGCCTCAGGCACCTTATGGCCGTTCTGCTGTGAGTCAAAGATTTTCGAATCGGACGAAAAACTGATAGTGAATTGTAACTTTCAGGGCCACCTAATGACGATGGATCACTCAAATTGCGTCCCGATTCAATACATCGTCCTCCAGCAGACTTGTCTCCAAGGTTCGATTGCTGCCTCGGGCACCTTATGGCCGTTCTGCTGTGAGACAAAGATTTTCGAATCGGACGAAAAACTGATAGTGATTTGTAACATTCAGGACCTCCTAATGACGATGGACCACACAAATTGCGTCCCGATTCAGTACATCGTCCACTAGCCGACTTGACTCCATGGGACTATTGCTGTCTCGGGCACCTTATGGCCGTTCTGCTGTGAGTCTAGATTATAGAATGGGATGAAAAACTGATTGTGAATTGTAACGTTCAGGGCCACCTAATGACGATGGATCAATCAAATTGCGTCCCGATTCAATACATCGTCCTCCAGCAGACTTGTCTCCATGGGTCTATTGCTGCCTCGTGCACCTTATGGCAGGCCTGCTGTGACTCAAAGATTTTCGAATCGGACGAAAAACTGATAGTGAATTGTAACGTTCAGGGCCTCCTAATGACGATGGAACACACAAATTGCGTCCCGATTCAATACATCGTCCTCCAGCAGACTTGTCTCCATGGGTCTATTGCTGCCTCGGGCACCTTATGGCCGTTCTGCTGTGAGTCAAAGATTTTCGAATCGGACGAAAAACTGATAGTCAATTGTAACATTCAGGGCCACCTAATGACGATGGACCACACAAATTGCGTCCCGATTCAATACATCGTCCTCCAGCAGACTTGTCTCCATGGGTCGATTGCTGCCTCGGGCACCTAATATCCGTTCTGCTGTGAGTCAAAGATTTTCGAATCGGACGAAAAACTGATAGTGAATTGTATCATTCAGGGCCACCTAATGACGATGGACCACGCAAATTGCGTCCCGATTCAATACATCGTCCTCCAGCCGAGTTGACTCCATGGGTCTATTGCTGCCTCGGGCACCTTATGTCCGTTCTGCTGTGAATCTAGATTATCGAATGGGACGAAAAACTGATAGTGAATTGTAACGTTCAGGGCCACCTAATGACGATGGATTACTCAAATTGCGTCCCGATTCAATACATCGTCCCCAGCCGACTTGTCTCCATGGGTCTATTGCTGCCTCGGGCACCTTATGGCCGTTCTGCTGTGAGTCTAGATTATCGAATGGGAAGAAAAACTGATAGTGAATTGTAACGTTCAGGGCCACCTAATGACGATGGATCACTCAAATTGCGTCCTGATTCAATACATCGTCCTCCAGCAGACTTGACTTCATCGGTCTATTGCTGCCTCAGGCACCTTATGGGCGTTCTGCTGTGAGTCAAAGATTTTCGAATCGGACGAAAAACTGATAGTGAATTGTAACTTTCAGGGCCACCTAATGACGATGGATCACTCAAATTGCGTCCCGATTCAATACATCGTCCTCCAGCAGACTTGTCTCCATGGGTCGATTGCTGCCTCGGGCACCTTATGGCCGTTCTGCTGTGAGTCAAAGATTTTCGAATCGGACGAAAAACTGATAGTGATTTGTAACATTCAGGGCCACCTAATGACGATGGACCACGCAAATTGCGTCCCGATTCAATACATCGTCCTCCAGCCGAGTTGACTCCATGGGTCTATTGCTGCCTCGGGCACCTTATGGCCGTTCTGCTGTGAATCTAGATTATCGAATGTGACGAAAAACTGATAGTGAATTGTTACGTTCAGGGCCACCTAATGACGATGGATCACTCAAATTGCGTCCCGATTCAATACATCGTCCTCCAGCCGACTTGACTCCATGGGTCTATTGCTGCCTCGGGCACCTTATGGCCGTTCTTCTGTGAGTCTAGATTATCGAATGGGACAAAAAACTGATAGTGAATTGTAATGTTCAGGGCCTCCTAATGACGATGGATCACTCAAATTGCGTCCCGATTCAATACATCGTCCTCCAGCAGACTTGTCTCCATGGGTCTATTGCTGCCTCGGGCACCTTGTGGCCGTTCTGCTGTGAGTCTAGATTATCAAATGGGACAAAAAACTGATAGTGAATTGTAATGTTCAGGGCCTCCTAATGACGATGGATCACTCAAATTGCGTCCCGATTCAATACATCGTCCTCCAGCAGACTTGTCTCCATGGGTCTATTGCTGCCTCGGGCACCTTATGGCTGTTCTGCTGTGAGTCTAGATTATCGAATGGGACGAAAAACTGATAGTGAATTGTAACGTTCAGGGCCTCCTAATGACGATGGATCACTCAAATTGCGTCCCGATTCAATACATCGTCCTCCAGCCGACTTGCTCCATGAGTCTATTGCTGCCTCGGGCACCTTATGGCCGTTCTGCTGTGAGTCTAGATTATCGAATGGGACGAAAAACTGATCGTGAATTGTAACGTTCAGGGCCTCCTAATGACGATGGATCACTCAAATTGCGTCCCGATTCAATACATCGTCCT